>NW_020455586.1:193643-257874 GCF_003342845.1 Nothoprocta perdicaria
TTTTTTTTTTTTTGGCCACTGCTGGCAAATTCTTACCCATCAATGGTTTTTAGAGGCCTCAAGTACTTTATGCTGTTAAACTATCAAAGAAAACCTGATGAGTAGACAGTTGAAAACCAAAAAACATACCAAAAAAAAAAAAAGAGAAAAAAGATAGGAAGTCAAAGCCAAAGCTTTGCAGTACTTACTTCACTAACTCAATCTGCTTCACTCTTTGGTTTTCAATCAAAAGTGACAATTTTACATTTTGAAGTCTAGATATACTTGAATATGCTAGAGTACTGCTGGGGTCTGTTGGATGTATTCAGATTTTCTAAAATAATATAAAGCCTTGACTGATCTTACTTAAGGGAGATAATTATTCTGACAAGGCCATTATTCGCATACACAATGTCTAATTTATCACTCAAGACTTGAGCTGAGTTTTCCTTTTGTGTGTCATTGCTAGTGCATATGTTGTAATGGGGGATGCTTATGTTTCTGGCAGCACATTTAGGTCAACAAAAGTCTCTCTATTTCTAGTGTATTTTGAGACATTAAGCTATATCAAATTCTCAAAATGTTTCATATCTGATTTAATAAACAATCTGTATGTTAGAATCTGGAAAGACATCTGTTACTAACGGAAAGTTTTTGTTCTTTTCTGTTGCRTGGTGTTAAAATTATACTACAAACACATTTCTAATTAACAATTATGTAAATTATAGAAATATGTATATGATGTGTSCTTCTAAGTAGAATGTCAGGCTTTGCAGGAACTATCAGATAATTTGAAGACTATCTTTTAAAGGACTTCAGGGCAATACTTTGAGTGAAGAAAGGAAACAACCCAATTTCTGTTGCAATCTTTACAACTTATATTCATATATTAGTTCAATTGTCTATGTGGAGTTACTTTAGAAGAGTGTGACTGTGCATCTCACTGCACATTTGCAGTTTGTAATATTTTCTGAGTGTACATCAGCACACCAGAGCTAATGTTCATTATGATCCCAGTTAGAAATGCACCCAGGCTCTGTAAGTATAGCTTAAAATATCAATTATTGGCGCTAGCACAAGAAGGAAAAAGAGGATAGATAATCGTATATCCCTTGGGATGCCAGGAGCTCCGAGTTGCACAGCATCAGGCATCACCAGGGCATGGCACGAGACAGCAGGTGGTACACGTCCCATCTGTGGAGAGGACCACTGACTTTTTGGTCTTCAGACTTCTTAAGATATTTTATTACCAGAAAACAAAAACAACTCTATTCCCTCCATTCCTCATTTCCACTATCAAACAAAAGAATATTCCCATGAGAACTCGCTGCTTCACTCTAAGGTAAAGACAAGGACCTGCAGGATCTGTAATCACCAGTGCAAAGTGGGAGCTATTCCATTAGGATTAGCCACCTACGTTTATCCTGCAGCCAAAGGCCACATGCAGCCCAAAGGCAGGCAGGCCTGGGGACCGAGCTGTACGCACAGCATAGGCTGCTGCCTGCTCTGCTTAGGTTAAGCTTAGGTGAGCTGCCAGCTCATTTGTGTGCACTGCTTTTCCATATTCCCAGCTTATTGAATTTCTAATGCTTAATTAGATATACAGATTGCTATGATTTTGCAATAGACTTACTTCTACTGGTAATATGCACTGTCAGCACTGTTGCACTCTCACGTATGTAAGTTTCTAAAGTGTCATAAATACAGCTTTATTTGGATCTGAATAATACCGTTGCTAGCCAGTAAAAATAAAGACAAAAGCAAAGCTGCCATGCTGAAAATCTAAAAGAAGAGTTTGTTGTAGTTTCTTGAGTCGGTATGGTTCAATCATTGAAATAATGACTTAGCTTCTCTCAGTGTCTAAATTTATATGGAAGATCATCTGGATTTGCTGTGCTAAATTGATTCATATTTCTCTATTAAGGACCATTTCAGCTGTTTGTGTTTGAATCGCGGGCCTGAGCCAAAGTGAAGAAGTTAAGCAACTACTGTCACATCTTGGGACTCTTGGTTATCAAAGATACACAGGATTTGCAGCAGTCTTTGAATACAATGAAGACCGTAGCTGCTTCTTTCTCTCAGAGATCAGCCCTCTTTGGGTTGGCCCTCTGCTTTCACTTCATTTTGTCAAGTGAATCCAACCTCTACCGGTTGTTGACACTAGCTGTGCTGAGCCTGCGAGATTGGGAGTTGAAATGTGTGACCAAATGACCTTAGGAAGGAGGAACTCCATAATGTGAGCAAGTTCATTAATTACTGTGGTGTTCAGTAAAAATTCCTTCTCCATCATGCTTTATGAGAAAGGACTTACTATGGTATATGACTCTTCTTTTTTTTTTTTTTTTTTTTTTTTTTATACCAGGTCCTTGAAAGGCATGAGTGTTGACATGTACCTAATTCCTGCCATATCCTTTTGACTTACGTGGCTACCTGTTCACTCACATGGACTCTCCTTGGTCCCAAGCGAGCGTAAATCAATACAAGTCTTCCATAAGGAACGGTTTCCTTACTCCCTGCAGACTCTATCATTGGCCAGTCCCTGTCCTCCTTCCGCAGTCCCTTGTGTTTGAGTGTCTGAATGGTGGACCTGATCAGGGAATAAATCTAGATGAAAACTATCCCACAGAAGACATTCATTTCCAGGCTCCAGTGCTGGTTTTGTCCTGGACGCTTGTGCTAGTGCATGTGATCTCTGGGTCATCCCATGCAGGGGCAGCACAGATTCATCTCAAACAGACTGTTAAGCCATGACATTGCATGGGAAGCCCTGGTCACTAGGTCGAGGGTTTGAGGTGGGCCCTGGCAGTCAGCCTGTCTGGATGTTAGTTACTAGACTCTGTACTCTGCTCCAGAAGGTGCCCAAATATGTACAATCCTGCAAGCTTTTCTGTGTCTGTAGTGCATTAAGATTTTTGGGACATAGTTCAGTTTTACTCCTTTTATTCTGTAATTAGTGCAGATTAGTTCAGCATGAACAAAAGTATCAGACTTATGCAGTGCGCATTTTGACAGTCCTTCACAGAGAGACTTATGTATCCATCTCACTTTCAATGACWTTTTTTTTCTCTTTCCCTTCTTTCCTTCCTGGCACTGTATCCTCAGCTTTCATTTCATCAAGTTCTCTTTTTTTGTTATTGTTGTTTTATCAGTTTGGGTCTTTTTACTGTATTCATTCCTTGCTAAATATAGGATAGCAAGATCATCAGTCAACTGGCCTTTATTATTCTCCCACATAAACATATTTCAAACATGCACTTGGGAGAYATCTGAAGCAAAATTAATCAGTTCCTATCGTGCTCCATACACAGACTCTTGGGGCCCAGCTAAAGGTTTTAGGCCATGTTCTCATTTACTAAATTGTTAAAAATAGTCTGAAATGATATCCATGTGGAGAACTGATCGTGTGTTTAAACATTTTCTCAATAATGCTACTTAAAATTCATTCAAGCTGAAAAACTAAGACAGTAGGGTTCACTTAGCAAGAAGCTGACCTCAGCAAAAGACTGCGGATAACCTCAGTACTGATTCAACCTTATACTGCACATCTAGTGGTCTTTCAAGGTGTCATGTGTGACAAAATTACTATTATGATCCTTTTTTTAATACTTTTTTTTTTTTTTAGGATAAAGACACAAAAATGTCTAAAAAAGTCATTTTCACATTTCCATTTTTTCCACTTGCATGTAAAAAGAGGGAAAGGAGAGAACTAGCCCCAGCCTTGAAGCCCCAGCCTTGAGTCTTGAAGACCACCTCCAAACACAGCTGGCAGCTGTCCCTATAAGGAATGTTCCTTCTCAGAAATTATCCGTGTTATTGGAAGTTGTATTCAATTTCAAAGCTACTTTTTTGAAACTTATCTTCCTTGAGAAAATGCTGTGTTTGCCCCACAGCTGGAAAATAAGAGACTATCGAAGAAATTGGCGAGAATTACGAGGTTAACTTATGGCTGAGTTTTGCAGAGGTAGACACAGAGCAATGATTTAGCTGACAAATATGACCTTCGTGATGTGATTGCTATCTAGAGAGCAGTCAAACCCAGGGTGATATGTTTGGTTTAAGAGCATAAATGAATCTCAGCCAACCATGCTTTCATCAGGGGAGGACAGATAGCAGCAAGGTTGTTAGAACCTCTTTAACTTTTTAAACTTTTTGCTGAAGGAATGAGCAAAGAAATTGCCGGATGTAAATATGTACTCTCTCATCTGAGTGTGCGGATTCACTAACTTTTCAGGTTTTTCCAAACTTGGAAACAGAGCTGAACCTTTTTCCCACATATGGTCATGTAGAGATTTGTGACAGAGATATTAAAGTAGATACAATGAATTATGGATGGAAAGGTATGTGTATGAAAGCACTGGAACAATGCTAAGCAAGTTAAAGAACAACATCTCTTGGTAGACAATGACCCGATTACCAGTCAAGCAGGTAAATGGTAAGGAATGTGTTGTCGACTTCAAGACCAGAAGGCCAGAGCTGTAATGATAGGAGCGAGGCAGCCAGGCTGCATGTGCCATCCCTCTTGTGTCGACAGCAAGACAGGCTGTCGTCGTGAAGATGCACAAATGAGGAAACACACCCAGTGAGTTTCCCTGCCAAGTTTTATGGAAGATGAAGTACACAACCGTGAGGCAAAAGGTCATGCCAAAATTACTGGTTTCTAAAGGGCGTAAAAGCTTTGCCCCAGAATTACTGTCTCTGGGAGGAATCCATAGAGGTTTAGTTAGGACTTGATCGTTCCTGGCTCTTGTCCCCTGTGTCATGTCCATTAGGACAAACACACCTAAATATGTGTCAATATGGGCGTGCTAGAGTGTAAAATATATGAGATAATGAATGTAAATTACCTTTTTTTTYCTTAGTTTTGTTTAATATAAATATCAACTCTTCCATACAATTTCACATAGTTTTTTTATATTAAATTCCTGCAAGTACAGGAATACTGTATTAATAGAATCTGYTAAAGTAGTTAGCATTGCAACAGTTTTTATTCTGTTGGAAGAAAAACATTAGAGACTTCTTACGCTTTTGATTAATCACTTTTTTGTCAGACACTGCAGCTCTGTTTCTTTTTATGYTTATGAATGCAAGAGTCTTGTGCAAGTATCTTGAGCACTATTACAGGTTTGCATATGGCAATTCTGATTTATTTATGGTGGAAAGCAGATTACACATCCTAAGCTGTTTCTGAAGGTATGCCATATCTGCTTAAACTCTGAAGGTTGCAACTTAAGCATGGATGATAGATTTTTTTTTTTTCAAGAAATCTTTTCAACAATGTAAAGTAGCCCTCAGTGGGGCTACTTAGAAACTGTCTGTTTCCAAGGTCACAGAGGCAGGCATGTAGCAAAGTGGACTGATTTGAGAAGGGGAGGTGTAAGAGGAAATTATAAGGTCCAGTACCCGACTAATCTTTCCCTTCCTTTCCCTTTCTTTTCCTTCCCTTATCTCCAGCATGAAGCAAATAATGTTCTCATTTTGTTATTGTTTGTCTAATAATGCATACTCTATAGTCTATGCTGTTCTTAATCCGCATGGTACTGTTCTTGTTTTCTCCGGTGTGTTATACACATACACATGTAGTTGGTACAAAATGTGCTGTTGATATCCCAATCAGCTAAATAACATAACACTGTCTGCAACTCTGAATAAACCAGAAAATGAATGGCATGTTGCAGTCCTGCTGTCTGCTAACTCTGTGATATATGAGCCCTTAACATAAATTCTTGAGCAACATAAGGCTAAAAGAACATGTAAAATTAAAGAAAGTATTACTTTATAGTAGGAAGCTGGAATGATACCTGAAAATATTTTGATTATGCCTTGAAAGTAAAACTTGAGACTGTTCTTTTTTGTTTATTGGTCTGAGGGGTTTCTTGAGTTGCTTCTCAATTCTGTTTTTTATTGCTCCTTAGTTTTCTGAAGACAAAGTTTGGGCTAAGCAGATATTTCAAAGAATTTTGCAAATCTATTGGTAATTTTACTAAAAACAATGCACTGAATTCTTCCAGGAAGGTTCATTTTGATCATTTTTGAGGTGATGCAGAAGTTACGGAGTGCACTGTGCTTCTCAAAAGTATTTCCCAGGTTAGTTATTGGTACTTGAAGAATCGTGTTTCAGAAAAATAAGAATGGTTGACAGGTCCATTTGTCTTGTCTCTCAGTAAACGCTATTAGCAGACATCCAGAGAGGAGTCGACCCTGGGCAAACACAAGTGATATTTCTGAATATTCTTCTAAACTCCTACTATTTTCAGCTCAGGGGATTTCCTGGACCTGATAAAGTTGTGTATTTAGTAACCCTAAATGGGTCTTATATATTCTTGTGTAGTCTCCATCTGAACCCATGGAAACTAGTTTCATCAAACACCCTTTGTCAGGGAAAATGTAGATTCACTGTCCAATACGATGAGCCATGTGAATGTGCTTGTTTTGAATTTGCTGCTAGTTCTTGTATTGGAAGGGACCCTGAAGGGTCAATCACAGTCTACATATTGCTAAAGATTTTACATATTTCTAATATATGCCTCTTCAATATGTCTGTATTCCAAACTGAAAAGGTTTCTGAGGTTTTCAATGCCAGAATGAGAAGTACTTTAACAGGGGCATAATGGAAAACTGTGACACTGAGAGGGAGACAGCAGAGAGTTAAAACCAGGATTTGTAGATTCCCGGTTATGCTGCCAGGCTTTGTGAGTTGTGTTTCCAACTGTCTCATAAATGTCCATGAAATTTTTTCTGATTTTCTGAGATCTTTTTCTGAGTGCTCAGAAGTCTTGTAAAGAAAATTTATCCTAAGGGTTTATTTTGATTTTAGATCTGATCTGTCTCTATACTTGTATACACTATATATTGTCAAAAAAAAACCTTCTGACTTCCCCTTCAAGTGATAAATACCTTACTGCATGTCTCTTACGACATCATAGCAATTGTGAAACATTGAAATTCAAACCTGAAAGTTAGGGCTGGTAGGAGAGAAGGTGTGAGATCACAGCTTTTTTTTTTTTTTTTTTTGCCTTTTTTTTAAAAAAATTATCTGCTAAATAACTACGAAGTCTAAAGTTGAATGTTTCAGATGGTGCAAACTCTTAAGACACATTGAACCAGAAAGAAATGAGGGCTTGGATGTGTTTTTGTCTTGTAAAATACAAAACCAGCACCCTTGGATCATTATATTCAATAGAGCAATGTAACAAAGTCAGTATTTTTTAAAGTTCACCTCTTGAGGGCAGCAAACATTCAAAACGAAAGCTTGTGCATCTTAGCATAAAACCAGGGCTTCATTTAGAAACTAAGATCAGAAATATATCCTAGACTTCACAGTCTTTCCACTGTCATCGACACCAGGTGAATAATGCAAACAAGTGCTAAAAGTCAAGCAGTTTTCTGTGCGTTATTGAAACTAATTTGAATTGTGTATGATTAAAAAAAAAAAAAAAGTGCTTTTTACGTTAAGTCTTTATAATAATGGAGCTCAAGCACAGGCAGTGTTGGCTGTTTCCGGGACCTGCCTTTGACAGCCTGCTGCTTCTGGGAGCATTTTCAGACATCRCCCCTCGAGACAAATTGCCGCATTCTGCTGTGTCTTCGTCACGGCCATAGTGCAGTGCCTAAAAATACAGAAAACGGAACAGACGAGAACAAAAACCACCAACATATGTGCTGGGTCTGACTGTATCTTGTTGGCATGTCTGCCACGTGGCTTCATTCCAGAGCAGTTCCTTGCCGCAGAATAAGCAAAGGCGAGTGCTTGTAGTGATCAATAGGTCCGTGACAAGTTGCAGGAAGTGCTTCTGTGCCTCAGAGCAAAGCCTGCTGTTGCTGCTTCCTGCATCAGTTAGTGCCATGTGCTACACCAGTGGTGAGCACGCTGCTTTAACTGTCATGTCAGCTTCAATCCTAGCCTAAAAGCACAGGCTTTTTTTTTTCCTTTCGTGCATTAAGAAAAGAGCTGCCAAGAAATGTTTAAGCTAGGGCGATAGATGCTACTGGTGGTAATTGTGATTTCTTTGTGTGCTCTGAATGAAGCTAGATAAAGAGTAGATTAGCTAGATCAACCATAAGCTATTATATTTTCAAGTTGGCAATGCTACAAGTGTACATTGGTGTGTCCCATTGTATTTTCACATTGATATTATTAATAGGAGCTCTGTGATTCAGAACTTTTCTCTTTGCTTTTAACCCAGAAAGCAAGCATGACCTGGGAATGACCTGTTCTCTTGAATTTGTGTCATGTACTAGAAACCAGAATATCCTCAAACTTGGAGCCTCATCCAACACTCACAGGAACAATGGAAAGATTTTGATTGCCCTGTGGTCATGGTATGCCTTATTTCCAGCTCCCGCAGAAGATGGATATTGTTCACAATGTGGTGTAGCTGTTTTGTTCTGAATTACACAATATGGGACAACTTGAAGACCTACAATAATAASATATTCTGTGGACGTGCTATCCAAATCCCATATCTCAGATCCCCAAATAGTTTACATATATTTAGATGTATACTCCTGATAGTATGGATCCATTCATCACAAGACAGGGAAATTTTTGCAGGAGGGATCCTCGAGGAATATAATATAGACACGACCAAAACAATGAATCTCAGGCTGATATGAAAGGCAGTGAGTGTCACATGCCTTTGTGGCCTGGTAGGGCTGTCCATGGGCTTGAGAAGACCTGTCTACGCAGGACAGTTCTGTATGGTGAACCCTGTAGTACTTAGCACAAGTCAGCTGTTCAGATTAGTGAAGGACAATATGATTCAACACTGCATGTGTCTGGTTGTACTTGCATCACTTTCTGGGACAGCTGGCTGTTTATGTAGCCATTTCAACTTGTTCCTGGCCTATCTGTGAGGCTTCATTTTTGGATCATTGGCAAACCCATCCTGCCTGTGTCATCCCTCAGAGAGAGCCCAAAGAGCAAGAGCAGAGTCAGGCAAAGTCTCGATCCATCCTTTGTAGGGCCAGAMTGGGAGCAGAGCTACAGCTCATCCATACTTATCCATTACATATATATCCATTAGCTCCATCTCATGTCGTTTGGCTGGGAAGCTGAAGGACTAGATGCTGCTGATCAGTTCTGGCACCATGGGAGTCAGGGAAATGAGTCTCACTTCCCTGAAGTTYTTTGGAGTGGTAAGCTTGGAGCCCCTGTCTACGGAAGGGATTCCACTTCTTTTTTTTGTCAGGTAGACCTCCATTTCAACAGAACCACTTATCCTGGTTAGCCAAAAAAGAAACATTTTGGTCAATAAGCTCAATGTGCCTAGGAGTACTGGTTATTTGAAATATTCTGTATATATAAAACATACAGCAAATCTCAGGATGGCACTTCCGTTTACAAGGACATAAATAGCACAAACTCTTTGTCTTTCTGAATATCTTTACATTTTATATATCATATTTGACTAGGTCATGAACAAATATAGTATTCATTGTCTGCTGCCCCCCTACCAAAATAAAAAATTCTGTACTGAACCTGTACCTGTATGCAACCTTAGACAACTACTGAATATTTTCTTCCCTTCTTTAATGTTATTTCATTTTTTTTTCTTTTGCATTATTCAGAATTAGGAAGTATATATAAGCATATTTAAGTATATATACATAAGTATATTTAACCATATTCATATATGGATACATGTACCTTTTGCTTAAATGGATATTTCTAATCTAATTAAGATGACTGCCCTTCAGTACAAATAGAAAACAGTATCTGATGTTGAACTGAGACTGATCTGATACAAAAACTATTTTTTCACAGATGAGCTGTGCAAAATATATAAAAATAATGAACTTGTTTGGCCACTAGATGTGACTGTTGCTCTATGTAAATATAGTTGAAATATAACTCATCATTGTAAGTTATAGCCACTTAAAAAACTACCTGGGCTAACTATGGTTTTGTAGTGTTGTTATGTAATTCTGTAATGCATTTCTCACTMTTTCCTTTAAAAATCACACCTCAGAAGTTATAGTGCGATGAAAACACATGATTTTATCATTTTGTAGTCCAAAAATTTGATCTTCGTATTGGAAGGAAAAAAAAATCACTAAAAAAGCAAATGGTCAAATCACTGCATGGAACATCTGCTAGATGCTCTTTGATTTAATATTCAAAATATTTTACAGTTCAGATAGAATCTTATGGGAAATTAAAATACGTGYCTTTTCAATTACTAACTTCTTGTTCTCCAGCTGAAAAAATAACCCTTACATCTAATTTAAATTAATGTTTTTGCTATCASAGTGACGAGATGCCTAACTGTTATCTGTCCCAGGCAGATAACTAGCCAAAAGGGTATCTTGGAGTCAAACTCTTATTCTTCATGACCATGAAACCATGAAGAATGCAAGAATATCTTTCTTGTATTTGGAAGCTCCAGACTGGACCCGGTGTCTAGTTATAGTCTTGTGAGTGCAGACTAGAGGGATAATCAGTGCTGTGCCCTTAATGATGCCACTGCAGATGCTGCTGACCCTGACAGGGCACATTGCTGGCTTATGTTCAAATTGGTCGAAACATTGGATGAAATACAATACAATTGAAGATTTTTAAATGCCAGAAAGTTCTGCACAGTGAGTTCTCCACAGATCTGTGGCAAACCGGGAACACATACGGTCATGGAGACATATACAAACATRTGGGACATATATAGGTATATGGAGAAGGGGTCGCTGAGGTGAGCAAGCAAGGTAAGAGTATTCTGATAATACCAAGTTATTCAGSTGAGTGAGGACAAAGGAAGATTGGAAAGAATTCCAGAAGGACTTTGTGAGAATCTGTGATGACTAGGATGGTGGACACGTTCAATGCACTTCTATGTAAATTATGCACATGGAAGGAAAAAGTGAGTTGGGTCTGTTTTCTCTGGAGAAGAGAAGGCTGAGAAGGGATCTGATCAACACGTATAAGTACATGAAGGGAGAATGTAGGGAGGAAGGGGCCAAGCTCTTCTCATTGGTGGCCAGTGACAGGACAAGTGGCAATGGGTGTAAATTGCAACACAGGAATTCCSATCTCCATATGAGGAAGAATTTCTTTCCTGTGAGGGTGACAGAGCCCTGGAACAGGCTGCCCAAGGAGTGGAGTCTCCTTCTCTGGAGATCTTCCATACTCACCTGGATGCTGCCCTGTGCAACATGCTCTGGGTGTCCCTGCGGGAGCAGGGGGTTGGACTAGATGATCTCTAGGAATCCCTTCCAACCTTAAACATTTGGTGAATCTGTGATAATTTTATATATATATATATACATGCATATATATATATATATATATATACACATATATATGGACCATAAATTTACTGTTACCACTCAGAAATGCCATTTGGGATTATTGTAGATACTTCTGTGAAAATTTCAAATCAGTGCCTAGTAGTAGTCAAAATGCAAATTAATCGTTAATACTTACTAGCAAAAGGAGCAGAGAATGAAAACCAGAACATCATTTTGTCAACTGCATGGTTCATCTACATACAATTCTTATCCCTTCATCTCAAAAAGGAAAGAATACAAAAATGTTCAGAGAAGAGAAATAAGAAAATGGAACTGGGAGTAGTTCAGAGAAGATCTCCAAGGATAATCAAATCCATGGATTTCTCATTAAAAAAATACTCTAAAAGAAGAGTGGAAAAGAGAGAAATGAGGAAGGAAATACAGATGTCTAAAAATGCATGAGTTGCCTGCTGAAGGTGAATAGGAAACCATTCCTCTTTGTGTCTTCCAGTACAAAAACTAGCAGATAGCAAATGAAACTGGGGGTGTATCTTCACATGAGGCATAAATAAGCTTTATTTTTTTTTTCAGGATGTTGTGGCTACTAAAAAATTACAGGTTCAGAGAGAGCTCTATCAAATTACAGTAATTAAATGCTTAAATATCACTTAGGTTTATTACATTTCCAGGGTGTAAAAAGATGGAGGGTATATGGCAGAAGCATCTTAAATGTCTGCCCTGTTCATCCTCTCCTCGTAACCTCTAGAGACAGAATAGTTACCTGAATGGACCTCCAGTCCGACCCAGTATGGCCACTCCTACTTCTTGTGTATTTTATGACTTTAAGCAATATGAAGATATTACATATAAATATAATTGTTTTGATAGGAACTGAGTGCAATCAAATGACAAAACCATTATTAGTATTCTGTAATTATTTGAATCATTATGGTAGTTGTGCCATAATACCAATAATGCAAACAATTTGTACCATACAGTAGTTGTGCCATAATACCATAATGCAAATAATAATACACAATGCTGAATGTTTGTCAGATAAAACTTGCTGGAGTCATGTTGTGGCAGGTGAATATAGGTGTACGACACAGAAGAAGTAGGTCTCACTTTTCCTTTCTGCTTTAGTGGCTCAAAATTTTCAGTACAAATTTCACTGCAGCTTCAATGCAAATCTCAGACTTCATTAGCTGACTCTAAGCTTCGGACAGGGTAATATTAGGCTAATCTCTCTTTTTTTTTTTTTTTCTCAAGTGCAAGCCTGTAGAGACTTTGCAGAGGTGGGAAGCACATCCTTTCATGAAGAGAAAGAAGTGTCCAACCCGTCCTTGTAAATTCTAAATGAACTTCAAGTGGAGGAGAAAGGAGGGCTCAGCTTTTACTGTAGAAATTTTATTGACTAGGCCATCTAGGACTCACTTGCAAGACTATTAAGTGTGTAAGTAACAAATCACAGCAAGTCTGATGTTTGTGCGGTAACTTGAAAATATTTGGACAGGAAAATCATGGCAAAAGTGCCTTGGGGGAGAAGCCATCACAGTTAGTGCCTGTTGCCTTGAAGGTGACATGGCACAAAGAAAGTCCATATAATTCCATCCCCTTAGTATCTAAGTATTTGCATTTCATGGATTGATGCCTCTGTAGGTTTACCAACCTTTTCTTCCATACTTGTCCTCAAATAAATCCTGTTCACATAAAACCCTTTGTTTGAACTCATTCCTGTGAGTAGACAAGTTATTGCTCATTGCATACACCCAGATGGTACAATTTAATTAGCCAAGTTTCTGGCTAAAAGCTTGAGCTACTGTTACTTTGGTATTCCTAGAAGATGTCTAAAATGAAACCCTGAGCATCATAGGGTTTTAAGTTCATGTTTTGCAGGAGAGGTACCAAAAAGACATAGGAGTCACTTCTATCCATGTCCTATAAACTCAAGTGTTCACTGCCATTCAGAAATGGAGATGAAAAGAAAAGCTCCTGTTATTTACCCCCTGACAATATAAGTAGTTATTTTCTTCATTTTGTGGGCTCTCTTCAAACTGCCTGTTCATGTATCTCATTGAGGACCTTCCAAAGTAGTGCAGAGGAGTCTTCTATAATCACCAGATCGAGACTTCTTTCTTTTTCTGATAGTAAGAGAAATAACTATAATCCCAGCTCTTCCCATAATATCTGTCAACTCTGTGACCAGGCCTTTTGAAGCTTTGCTAGTACTGAAATGATTCACATCCCAAGGCAACCTTCCATCTGTGAGCAGTGCTAAAAACCCTGAATGAATTATTTAAGCACTGCTGGGCATTTAAAATACCCAGGGCTTTTCACTTGGAGCAGYAGAACTTAAGCAATAGGTTGGACTGACTCAGAAAAAAAATATAAAGGAAGTGAAGCTACATTACAGAGGTTGTGAACTATATCCTTCCAGTACAATTAAGCTTAAATCTAAGCCTGCTGTCTCATGGCTTGAAGCTGAGGCACAGGGACAGGAGCATGGCAACTTTCCAATTTGCACCATACAGGTATGACAGTCGTTAGTGAGGTTTAGTCTGTGAGCATACTGCTTGCCTATTCTCCAAGAAAAGATGAATAATGAATGTAATAGGAGTAAGTCCACATTTCCTAACCCTGAGACTTGAGGCATGATGCCTTCACAGTCAGCCAGAAAATTCAGTTTCTTTTCTTTTAAAATCAAAATATGAAAACTCTTGCAATCACCTGCAAGGTTCTAGGTACTTTCACATACCATTAAAATTACAGTGACAATTGTCCTGATATTAATAGTATTCAGAGACCTGCCCATCTTGTCTCATTGTTTAAATACAATATTTAATTACTTCTATCGTTTTAATCTCTTGAATGTGAGCTAAAAGAAGTTTCTTTTCTGATTAAGCTTATTATTCCTTTCTTGTAATTTCTCAGCAAGTGGTGAGAGCAATAGCAGAATATAAACAAGGCCAGAAAATAACAAAAGGATGTATACAAAAATGGATTTCTAGGTGCTTTTATTGAGTAGCAAAATTTAGGTACTTTTGCTCATTAAACACAAGAGCCCTGATTTTAAGAAATTCTAGCTAATCAAAGCTCCCATGTATCATTGGACCATTGTGCTCAGTTCTGCGTAAGACACAGTTACAGGGGCCAGAAAYGGTCTTTTGTTCAAAAAATAAATACATGAGAGACATGAAAGACATCAATTTGTGTGTGTGTGTTTGTTTACTCCAAAACCCAGTTTATTTTTATCCAGTTACCCAGTTTATTTGGGTGTGAGATGCTATCTGTCMATATATTGGGTGTTCGTTCTAAGGCAAAGAAGAAGCCATCCCATGAGGACCTTCCTAATGCTCAACAACAGAGATAACAGTAGGGTACCTGTGCCTCCATGAATTCAAGGAGCTACAGTAATTGACTGTTTCTCAAAATTCAATATTGCAAGTCACCACATCTCTGGTCCAACCTACACCAGGCTGGAGGGACTACAAGACAACCAAGTCCATCGAAAGAGACAAAGTTTCATAGTGTTTATGGAGCAGCAAACTGCTACAAGAAAACGCTGGTCTCAGGTTCTCGTCCCTCAGGCTTACTCAGCACAGCTTACCAAAATACCTGGTGAGAAACAGTATTGGGAATTCACATGCTTATAAAATTCTTAGATTCTTTATGTGAGGTAGCTGCCCCCCATTCTGACTTTTGCTTGTGTCAATCAACAGGCCACTAAGAAGTTAAAAAATGAAAAGAGTCACAGAGTTCTTGTCACTTCTAGTCTCCTGTTCTCAGATGTATGAGACACTAGATCCAGCTGAAGAGCTCATCAGAAACCCCACAGGGAAGAGCTGTTCCCCTTGCGTCAGTAGTGTGTGAAGTACTCCAGGTATAAAATCAAAGCATCAACACAAAAAATGATGATACACCAAGAGGCCCAGGTCCTTCATCCACTTCATCCAAAAAGAATGGGAACAGCATGGTAAAGAGGAAGCTCCTGGCTGTTCCTTCACAATTAGGAACTAGTAACTACTAATTTTTGCTGTGCAGGTTTCTATAGGAACCTGCAGTGACTGAAAATTATACCTATAAGCCATCCCAGTGACAGATGATTTAGCATGTCTAGCATAGCCAGTTCTTAATATTGCTCCTTATCTGTCTTGTATGTATTTACTATTTCTGCAGCATTTTTCTCCCCACCCAACTTTCTTCATGTTGGCCTAGCACACCTGCCTGACTATTTTTACAAGATGCTAGAATTCTTCCCTAATTCATCTGAATAATAGGTACTTGCACAGCACTTATACTTTCAAAGTGCTTTACAAATATTCTTTAATTAACTTTGAAGTGTTCTCTGGCAGCATCACAGCATCGTAGAAAGTAGAGTTGGAAAATACTTAGAGATGGAAAAATGTTCTACCCAAAGAACTCAAAGACTGTGGCAACATCCACATCTTTTGAAGACTATGGGATCATCAAATCACCAATACCTGTTAGAACCTTTCCTTCTTTTTTGCTACCTCCACCCTCCCAAAATCTCTCAGATTTTCACAGACTTTTATCTCATTAGGTACTGACATCTTTATGGAACAACTTATGCAATTCCTCCTCTTCCTCCCAGCTGGTGGATTGTCATCTGTACTGCAATTTGACTGATAGTATTCTCTGTTAATACACAGAAATAAAGAAAGGGATTAGGGGAAAGAACATAATGAATGAAGAAAGACGAGTTATCTTTTGATAAAATAACTAGAAGAGTTGGGGGAAAAGTTAAAATCCATTAAATTAAATTCTTTCAGGTTGGTGAGAAATGATATAGATATTTTTAAAAGCACCGCCTCCCACTCCAAAGAGTTAGAGGTGCCCTTTTAAGAGAAAGGGGTTTGAGGTTGTATTCATCCTGTGATTGGCATGAGATGTTGGCAGAGCAGTCCTAAAGCACTGGCCAACTTTGCCCCGAACAATCTCAAGTTTACAGTTTTTTAAAAATTTTTAAATGAATACAGTGAATTGCTGCTTAAAATTCCTTGGGTAGCCTGCTAGGTATGATGCATTTTAAAGCTGCTAGGCTAGGAGTCACTCTCTACATTTGTAGTGTAGGTTTCACAAGTTGGGATGACTTGATTTAAATTCCTCTCCTAAATTTTTAAGGAAAAAATGAAGGACTTTAAAAGACAAGAAGCAAGACTGACAGGTCTTCCTTCCTTTTCTGTCTCCTTTGGTCCCTTCTCCTGCATGCATAAACTTGCTGCTGGAAATTCAGTTTGCTAACCCAGTGAACTCTAACCAGATATTTTTCACTAGAGGAAGGGAGCCGGACAGAGGGGSAAGTGTCTCCTTCTTTGGAGATCTTTAAAACCCGCTTGGATGCAGCCCTGTGCCACGTGCTCTAGGTGACCCTGCGTGAGCAGGGGGGTTGGACTCGATGACCTCTGAGGTCCCTTCCAACCTTCGGCATTCTATGATTCTATGATTCTAAGTGGATTCTGTCTTTCTTGGTAGTGGCAAGTCATTAAACCAGAGCAACTGTCTGAAGCCACAACCTAATGTAAAGGGTGAAGCCAAGTGGGCCACAGCTGTTGCTGAGAGGATGTCCAGTGAGACATACAGTGTTTGGGGATCAAGAGCCATGAGAGCTACAGCTCCAGATCCCATGCTTATAGAGAAAAGAGAGTTTCTGTTGCACAGGTACACTGATGTCATCACCTTTGTTTACCTTAGTAAAACTTGCCTCTGTGATTGATACTCCTGCTAATGGTCATTTAAAAAATCATTTAAACTTGTCAAATGGAACATAACCCCAAGCTCATACTAAACCAAGGCTAGGTCTACACTGTGTTTTAAGCAGAAGCCTAAATCATTTTTGAATCCAAGTCTGTCTTATGTTTATACTGACTCAATACTACCTGAAAGTTAAGACTTCCAAAGAGTTTTGGGGTAAGCTAAAGGAGAAAACATGGGCCTGGGAGAAAACACTTGGCACAGACTTTGCCTTTCCCGGAGCCTGAATGAGATGATCTACCGTTCAGGTAGATTCCCTCATCTTTCCTGGAGGAAATATCACATGCCAGCAGAAGGCAGACAGATCAGTCCAATTCCTTCTTGGTGAGAGTCTCTGGACAACCTCCGTCCTGTGACATAGGAATAAAAAATGGTCCATGGAGTACTGTGAGAAATGTGGACATAATCAAAGAGAAGCTGCAGTCTAATTCTCCAGCAGAGAGAGGCTGCTAGTCAGACCTCTTTAAATTTGCAAAGGGAAAAGATCTGTTGTTTGTTTCCTTAAGTCGTCTCTCTTCCTAGTTGTTTACCAATCTTTAGATATTTTCTTTTTAACAGAACTATCCCTTCTGTCCCATGAGCCTGCAGGAGAAATCTTTTAGTGCCCTAACTATGAAGTTTGTCCCAGACTCCCAGTTCATGGGGGTTTTCTCCTGTAGGGAGGAAGCACTGGAGGTGAGATGGGCTTTTAGGGAGATGAGAGTCAGACAGAGGAGGAGGATTTGATTGCCTTGTAAGTGCCAACAGTGTTTACTGCTTTTCCTCCTCTGCTCTTCTCTGCCATGCCACAGCAGTTATCACATCCCATCCTTACACCTGAGTGGGCCCTTGTTCTCTCTGGGATCGGGCTGCCTACAGGCGAGTGTCACTCCATGTGTTCCTGGATTTCGTTAAAACGGCGCTGACATAAGTCAGAGTGCACCTGTGCTTCCAATATGCATCAGGTATGAAAGGATCTGACCCAGTGGGAAATACACACAGGTGATGCAGGATCTGTACTAGTATACGCAAAGCCAAGTGTTACAAGAGCTAAATATGGAATAGCTTTAATATAGAACAGCTTTAAATAATAAAACTCTTACATGCTATTAATGAGTTAATCTAGGAGATGTTATTAATGCTAGCAAGACCAGATGAATAAAACAAATACATTAGGATAGGAATATTCTTGGTTGACCAAGCATGGCCTAGCTTACCCTCACTCACATACTACAGAGCACAACAGTTCGAATACTGCAGTTATCTTCACACATTCAGTGCTTCAGGAGCCATTCCTAAATCTTCTTTATCTAGATGTCTCTATTAATAATACATGAATATAGTATATGTAATGATATAATATTATATATGTAGAAATATCATCAAACTTTCCTGAGTTTAATGACAGTTCTACCAAGATGTGTGAAAGCAAAGATATTTCTTTATTTCTTGTGAGGTAGAAGAGCACTCACCTCATGGTGCAACTTACCTAAAAGAGTAAACCCAACACAGATCCTGAAGTCATATCACAACCCAGCTCTTCAGAAGGAACAGACCTTTAATCCTGAGCTACAGGAAATGTAGTGTAGTTGTCATGTGTAATGGTTTTCAAATCATACACTTTCCTTGAATTGCAAATTAGAGAATCCATACATTGTATTGTGTGCAACCCAGCCTCTGCGGAAGTGAGCGGCAAAATAAATGACTGAATGAATAAATTCTGTTTATACATATAAAGAACAAATTATCTAACACTAAATACTTTCACTAAATTATATCTTGTTTTCTTCATGGCCACAAAAAGCTTGCACACATGGCAACAAGCTGACTGAATAGAAACAGACATCTTAAACAAATGTGAAATACTAAAACTAGGGTATTGTTTAATATCCTGATACTCAAAAAATTGTTTGTGAATAGTGTTCTGACTTTAGATAAGCATACCCTTTTATCTTTAAAGGAAATGAGAGACAAGACTCTGGCTATACCAGTGTTTGAAGTCAAAATTATTATACAGTTAAAATAGAATTTTGTAGTGAAAGATGATTATACCTGCCTCTACAAATACCTGTTTCCTTTTAGTCTACCTCTCACAATATTACAATATCTATTGCACTTTTATGCACTTTTCTCTTCCCTCCATATATTTGCATGTATATGTGAATTCATCCATTCTTGGTCTAATATTCTCATACATCATGCTGAGACATGCTCAAGGGCTTTTTCAACTAATGGAGCATTCTAGCATTCTTAGGGTGCAATGAAATATTCAGCACCTGATAGAGATTATGCAAACCTTTTTTTAGATGTAATTAAAATACTCTGGTTTACACAGATTAAAAAATTCATGAACATTTCAGTCATTTTGGTTAAAACTTCAGCTAAAATGGAACCACTCTAAGTAAGCACACACTTCTGATTATTTTTGTGTGTGGGGCAACTAGCATGACACTAGAATTATGAGTCTTTTGAGAGTTTTTAAATTATGGAAGCAACAGTCTCTGAAGCAAGTTGCCCACAAATAGTTCCCAATCTAGTTTATTTTATCCCTTCGATCCCTAACTTCCTTTCCCCCTATATGCTGTAGCCCTAACTCCTCAGTCTGTGAGATTTATTTGCAAGATATCTACTGTAGCTCTGTATATGCAGACCAGCTCCCACACTACTGCCAAAATGAATGTGTTAGAGCATATTTCTGCCAGCTTTTCTCTTAGAGGGAACATCAATRTAATCCCCTTTCCTCTACAAAGAACCAACTTTATTATGACTTATCACATAATTGTCTTTTCAGATTTCTCTTTTTTTTTTTCATATATTGTTGAAAACAGCCAGTGGGATCAACAATTATTGGTGGGATTGACAGACACCTGGACATGCAAGCAGGGAGGCAGAGCAATCACATACRTTTTTTTCTCTGAAAATTAATTTAGAAAAGAGAAGGGATACAAAATTTCATGTTCCAAGACAAGCTATAGCTATTAACTAAGACAATATGGGAATAAGGGGTGTTGTTCTGGACAGGCACTTCTGTACTTGTCCAGCTGATTATTTTTTGTTCCAGTCACTCCTGGAAATAGGAAATGAATTAACAACTGATTCTGTGGGCTGATTAGAAAAAATAGGTAAGTTTCCATCCTTATGCAACGTAACAATTAAAACAAACACAATGATGAAACAAAACCCATCAATAGTTCTATGAGAAGAATAACTAATGAGTTTTAGTTTTCAGTATATCGTGTGAAGTCCCATGCCAGAACTCACATACTGACCATGTCCCAGTGCTCCAGCCAGTGTCCCGGGTCCCACTCACCCAGTCCTCTGTAGCTCCATAGTCCTCACCCAGTCCTCTGTAGCTTCTCCATAGCTCTGCACTGTGGTGACCCATAGGCACGTGTGCTTTGGCCAGTGGGCAGCTCTCTCTTACAACTGACAGACTGAGATATCACCACTTTCTCTTCATCTCAGCATTTATCTAGGACCCTTTTAAAAGCAGCTGCTGCTTTCCCTGAAGCCTGGTATATTTTAGGCCTCTGCCTGCCTTTCAAATTTGGAACTTCGCCAAGAAGTTCAAATGGTGTTAGACAGAGAGGTGAACATGCAGGTGGATGAGCAAGACAAAAATACTTCTTCTCTTGAATCTACACCTAATCAAAGTTTAATTAAAGTTTCTCTTGGAAGTCACCTGGATAAGAAGCCTGATTTATGCCTCCATGATTTAATCATATCATCATTTTACTTTCTCTCTGTGCTGTCTCCATATTCTTCTAAGGTTATAAAATTCCCACCAAATTTCTTGCCTAAGAATCAGAAGCCCTTAGGTGTTGTTTTTCCTAATATATAGTTGGTACTATTTTAGCCCCAAATATACCATGAATTTTATTTTCCCCTGTTTTGATTGCCTGCCATAATTTATCTATATGAACAATAACACTCTTTTCTATAGAAACTGTCATGCAGTGACTGCAGAAAATAACACATAAATCAGAGCAAAGGTCTGAATTCAGTTATTGAAAGCTGCTTTACTCTCCTCTTTTTCCTTTCTTTTCCCACWTAAGTCTCTTAAAAAATCAGGTTAGTACTCACTTAAGAATTTTAGTGACTTTATTTGCAAATAAGGTGAGACTGCAGTGTGAGAATAAGAGGAACAGGGATTTTGTATATTTTAAGATTTTCCAGGTCTACATCTCAATATAAAAATAAGTAGATAGATATAAAAAGCATATGAATCATTTAAAAATGYACCCAAGGCTACATTATAGGGTGGTATGGTACACTGTATCAACTAGAAATAAATCTCTTTGTATGGAGGCTTGCTGTAATGTAGAACAGCAATGRGAAGCAAGCAAAAGGAAGCAACATGATTCTTGAGTCTTGTAGCCTTATCTCAGAAACTAATTAGTACTGCCTTCAGCTACTCCAGCGAAGGCTACATTAATCAACCTATGAATCATTTGTACTCTGTGACTGATACTGTGACTCAGTATTACCAGCTACAATAGTCAGGTGATTTGCTAGTGGTAAATGCATTGAACAGTGAGSGTGGACTTGCATGGGTGGACTGTCATCATCACACTTCAGCTCTTCATTGAAAGACTATGCATTTTGACAATGTGTTTTTTATGGTACTCCTGGAATGGGTTATCCATTGTAAATGACCCTTGAGCATAGGAGAATCTTCTAGGTGCTGCTGAAATACCAGGTACTCCTGGTACTTCCAGAAAGTCGGGGGTGGGGGGAAATGTTTGTATCTGGGAGTACTCAAGTACAAAATGATCTACCTTTCCAGAAGTTTCATAATGAAGAAATTATGGAAATGGAGCAGTTGTAGCCAATGGGAAAGGAGATGAATAGTTTTAAGGAATGAGCTGAGAGTTCCCAGGAGGAAGAATGGATAAAAGAAAGCAGAAAAATTAGAGAATATTGCTGAATTTAAGAGAAAAAAGTCTAATGCCATTTAAGGAAAGAGAGAGTTGCTATCAGATTACGCAGGGAGAGTGATTATTGAGAAAAAGTGAATGAAGGAATCCTGGTACAGTAACTAAGGAATCAAAGGCTGCAAATCAAAGGCTTCAAATACCACACCAAATGCTGTAGCTTCTGACTATGTGCCCTAGCAGACACGGTGGTTACAAAGGTTGCATAATATGCATATGAGCACATGTTGAGATTCAAAGATTCAATTGGAATTAGGCACCTGAATCATTTAGGGGTTTTGGAAATCATCCTGGACACCACAACACTTTTAAAATGTGCATCCGTGATAACCTGAAAGTATCCAAAATCATTCATTAAAATAGGACTCCTGTAAGAGACTATGCAAAACTGATTTCTGCAGATGCCATCATGCTCAGATTTATGCTGATGAAAAAGATACATTTTTTGCTATTTTTTCTTCTTGCAGAGGCACATCAATAATGCATATCTTAATTACATTCGAACTACAGAACCTAGGTGTTAGAATAGTGCCACTTCAGTGATAAATGGAGAGGTCTGCGAATATGTCATTTTGCAAAGTGCAGTACTGGGGAAAGCTTGGCTTGCTTCTGTAAAACTATAAACGTTAGTCGGTAAGAAAAGACTGGACATAAATTAAAAATTGAATTAGGTTGAAAATTAGTAGGTCCTTATCATGAGTATACTATGCCAAATTTTGGGTTCTTCATTGTAATTAAGATATATTGTTAGATATAGCTGAAGTATGAGCAGTTCAAAAAGGAACAATGAAATAGAAGAAAGATAAGGCTTATGTAATGCAAAACATTGCAAAATCAAAGATGTGCTAACCTAAAAATCAGTAGAAAATAATGAAAATATACTGTATCATGAAGAAAGTGCTTTTAGTTTAAAGGAATTTAGATACTTCCTGATCACCTGTGTTTAAGTAGGATTCAGAATTCTCAACAGGTTTTGTTGTACATTTAGCACTCAGTGTGCTCTGCAGCTAAAATGCTTTCTACAATACAAAGATGGTAAGATTGTCCCCCTGAGAAGCTGCCAGTCAAAATCCTATTTACTCTAGCATGTCATAAAAACCAAGTATAACAAAACTTCTCTGTCAGTTTTAGGTTTTGACTACAGCTGGATCTGACATCAGTTTCATATATAACAAATTTTAACTGTCAGTTTGGATACAGTAAAACCATCTGCTCTAAAACAAAAATTGGGTAGGAAATTAGGGCTTAATTTCCTTTAATTGTGAAGCCTAAGATTGAACCTTCTTCAACCTCAAATACTCCTAACTGGAGAGCAGTAACTGATTGCTTGTTGACTTCAGGAACGACGCTGCGTGGTAGGAAGTTAGTTGATTATTTCTGTTAATTTCCTGCTTCTTGCTTGACTTAAGACAAAGAAACATTGTTCCCGCAGAGACATCAGAGATCATCTGCTAAGCACTGAGCTGCAAGTATGAAAATAGCTTTCAGATATCTTGCGTTAGCATCAAAATTCAAAATAAATAGCTGCTACTAGATTCTACTGCCAAGCAGGAAGGCAGTAGATAGAGACAATAATTAAAAGATTAAATATTGAAAGTGATATGATCTGGTAGACTATGTTTATATAATTTTATGGGATATTTTCTAGTAACATCTTCAGGACATTTTCCTCGGATGTGCAACCTGTGTTGGCTTTAAAGCATTCTTGCTGGGAGGAACGAGTGTTAGAAGCTCACTRCTTTCATATACCTATATGCCTGGCCCTCCCTCAAGTCACCTCACTAACCTCACACCTTGGAGCCCACGTTACCCACCAGCTGACCACCATGCCTCCTGGCATAGACAGTTCCATGTTCTCTCACACAGCTCTCCTTTTAGCAGCTCCAAAAGGCGTGGTGCAGCTTTTCCATCATAGTGCTAATGAGGCTAGTGACAGGGCTAACTGCCAAGAGGGATTGCATGGAATCCTACCGCACGGAAAAGTGGTTGCTGGACCACCTGCATGCCTATGGGAAGCACTGCCTGCCTCATAGTAGCTGGAAAGTACCAGAGGAGTCCCTGCCTTCCAGCAAGGGAACCTCAAAATCACTAACTAAATACTGCTGCAATCCGTGCCAGCCAACCCAGATCTGTTGGTGTCAGCGTAGGCTCCAGGTGCTGGATTTGGTTGCTCACACAAGGGTTCTTTAAGTCACTTGCAATGTCATGGGATATTGGAAAATTCTCTAGAGGGGAGGCTGATAAAAATGTAGGTCCTGCCAAGTATCCATGCCCTCTTGGAGTGGCAGCTAAGACCAAGCTGGACACTCCAGGGGATCTGAAATGATGCTATATGCATACGTGTAATGATCTGAATTAAGTCCCATGTGACAATGATATTGATCCTGATATACAACAGGCCAGGTCAAATGTGTCAGAAACACTGTTCAGAGCAGGCTGGATGGCATAGACCTGACCAGGCACAGACCTCCTGCTATCATGGAGGAAGTCTTCCTCCTCCTTGGCAGCCCTCACTGCATGCAAGATGCATAGGCCTCTCTAATCCTACAACAGAGCTTCCGTATGTTTTTCAATATCTGCAAAGGCCAAGTCTCAGGAGGCAATGATGCCCCAATGGCACCTTCTTCAGTCAGAGAAAGCCTTATGCGAGTTAGGTACTTGGTGTGGGGTCAGAGTGSAACCTCTGAAGAAGCTAACTTCACCTTGATCCTCATATGTCAAAAATCTTTCTCTATTGGCTTCATAACTGCTTTTATATGTCAAGGATCTGCAAGGATCACCTGCTGGATCAGCTCTGGCAGAATGGCACTGCAAAGCAGAGCACTTGCTTACTGAGCACCAAGAGTTTCCCTTTTCCCTTCCAGAATGTCTTAGAAGCCCTCCTCACCTCTTCATACATAGGAGAATAAAATATTTCATACATGAAGTCACATGTGGCTCTTGCTGAGCTGGTACTACGTCCATGCAAAACTCCCATGCCAGTGGTGTATTCAAATGCTTTTGTGTCTCTAAGTGCTCAGGGGCTATGTCAGATTCCTGTTCCTTTTAGGAAGACACAGATTGGCCAGGTCTGGGCTACTTCTGATGTGTGCAGAGAGATGGTTAGAAARGGAGTCACTTGTGTCTGTTAGCTCAGAGACAGCTGGTGGAGGCAGGCAGTTTCCTGCCCCCACACCACACTCTTTTCCCACCTTTATTTTTGTGCTTCTGAAAGACAACACTAGGTCATCTCCGAAATCAGTGTTGCTGACTCCTGCCACATCCCATGCTCTCGCTAGACCACTGTGGAAACACTGCAAAAAGCTGAATCAGATTTAGTAGCTGTGTCACTTCTATCATAGAGACATCTCCCGCAGCAGAAGAAACAAAGGAATCATAGGAGACATCATAAATCTTAAGGTTAGATTCTTGGCAACACCTTTGACATTAGGTGTCATTTGAAGCTATCCAAGCTTTCCTTTCTTGTCTTTCTGTACACTTTCATGTTGGTTTTCATTTTTATTGAGCTTCCTCAAACTCAACCTTCTACAAATCTGGGCTTAGAGCACTTCAAGAATTTATTTTCATGTGAGAGCTAGCCAGAATGATGTGAGATGTTGCCTTTGAATAATTTTTAGCTTTAAGTAAACTATCATCTGAAGTCAGATGAGGCAAACATTACAGACTTTTGTATGGCAGTAAGAAAGTTCTGCAGTGAAAGTGGGACAAGCTAAAAATATATATATATCAAGTCTTCTTATTCTTTTTCTTTCTTCATATTTAACCTTTAAAATAAATATTGAATTGACTTCTCTCTCCATACTGAACTAGCAAGGCCTGTCAGTGAGGAGACAGTGGTGGGTTTCATGAATGAAGACATAGACAACTAAATCTTTGTATTGCTGTATTGCTGTAAATCGTATTCTAGAAAGAATGCAGGTTACCTGARACCAGAATTATCGGTCAGTGATACATGGTAGTCAATGGAAATGCAAAAGATTGCTTGGGGAAAATTACTGATCCACTCACWGTATTTCACATGGACTGTAAGTCCACTAGAAATGACAGATTCCAGAATTAATCAGTCTCCTCTGTTCTGTGTGATCGTCTCCCAGGAGCTCAAAGTACAATTAGGACAAAAAGTGCAGTTCACAGACAGGTACCATAATCAGTCACTGTTTAAGCGAGTAGGACAAAGAATGTATTTTGTAAAGATTGTTTCATTCTCCTGTACCAGAGTAATATTTGCTTTGTCATTCAAGTCTAAGACAAATATTTTAATTACTCTCAGTGCATTTAGACATACAACCAAGGAAAGTTAAAACCTGTCTCCTGACGTGAATCCTTCAATTTTAAATATAAATCTTACTTCCAGAAATAGAAGCTATGCAAAAAATGTGATCTAAGGGAAGCACTCCTTGAACATGAGAACATCCTGTACGTGTGCTAGAGTTACCAGTATTCTTCAGCTATAAAAGGCTAAACTTCTCTGATTTCCATGTCCTTGATAGCTATTCAACATGAAGATATCATTGGCCCCATCTACTGGGCAATGACCAAWGTTGGGTTGATAGGGTGAATTCAGAGTTACAGATTTTGGAAGGACAGGGAGAACTTAGAGACATGTTACTTAAAGAAAATCACAAGAAACTCTAAGAAATCATGTGAAAATGCATAGTGGATGGCTTGCCCAAGGAAGACTTGCTGTCTTTGGCTTCTGCTAAAGTCAAGGAAGAGCAGGGGAAGGTCTTGCTAGACCAGCTGAGAAAAGAAACCTCACACTATGTATTCTTCACTGACCCTGTTTCAGGCAATTTAAGCAAGAGCTTTATGGAAAACAGTAAAGCCAGAAGCAAAGTAGAAAAATGGACAGAGMATAACAGAGAGGGAGTGTAAAGGCAAAAGGGTGGTTGCATTAGAACTGGGGTTGCGCAGCAGCTTAGCATGGATTCTCTTTACAGGGGAGAACAGACTGCTAACACTTCTGCAAGTGATAAGGACCTGACTGAGGATCTCAAAAATCACCTCAGTTCTAATTTACAGCACAAGCTGTAAGAACAATTCTAAAAAGGAAAAATATAGCACGGGAGGGTGGGGGAAAAGAAGGATACTGTAGCCTTGAAAGAACAACAAAAAATGTGTATATATATMTTTTTTTATGTATATATTTATAAAGACATGAGGTTTTGTTGGTGGAAATGTAAAGAAATGATGTCAGGAAAGTAAAGGTGCCCAAGAGATTTTTACAAAGGGTCAGAGAACTGCACAGCAGGAAATTTGGATTACTGAAAACACATCTGAAATGTCAACTACAATCACATAAATGAAGGATAGGGAGAAATAAAATTCAACTTTAATAGTCTTAGACACAGGAAATACAGGCCTAAAGCTGATCCCATCTCAGCTTCCAGAGAGTTACAGAACATGATACAGTTACTTAGGCTTCTAACTAGCATTTAAAAGTTGGACAGGTGGGACCTCCTTCTGAAGGCTTTCAGAAACACACTCTTCCATAATTGTGGGAGAGTTTCGTGACATCGCTTAAAAGGACCAGTTAACTAGGAAGGCAAAACTGAGTTACAAGTTTGGTTTCTAAGTGTGCCAGTCTTAATCCCACTTGAAAAGATATTTGGGCAGAGAACTGGATGAAGGTTTAAGAAGTTAAAAGCACGTCACAGACTATTGACAGAAAATGTGGAGCATTAGAGGTCATTCAGGAGAGGAGATTCCAGAAATGCAGGAAAAATAAAAATATATGTCAGTTTTATGTTGACTGAAGGTTGAATGACTGAAGGGCAAGCAAGAATAGGAAGTTGAAAACGAGAGTGAGACAGAAAGAAGCTGATGGAACAAACCAGTGATGAAAGCAAAGACAAGATGCAGTGTACCTCAGTGACTCAGAAGGATGTTGATTCCTTCAAGAATAAGACAAAATTCAATAGCGGCAGAATTTATCAAAGGTTATCAGGTTTCACCATGCTCTGAGTCCATCCATAAATTAAGAATCAGTGGTAACTCAGTATTTCAACAATTCAAGACCGTTTCAAATCACATAAACTCAGACCTGATTTTAAATTTCACTTGCCCACTTTGAAGAATGTTTGTATTTGGATTTTGAATTAGTATCTTTGTTATATTCAATAAAATTCTGATGTAAATTGAAATCTGGAGATATTCATCAGTTTCAGTGATGTTTTAATTCAAATTCTGTGCTTAATTCAGTGTATAAGGTCTATTTGAATTGCAACTTTTTGTCAGTTCCATGAAATGGCAAAATTAGGTCAGATTGTATATATATTTGTCAATACTGTGAAGGAAAACCGAGACTAATCATATATATCTGAGAGAGAAATCTGACTGTGGCTCCATAAACAAAGCTGTCTATCTACAAAGCACTAGAGGCAACTTCTGTAAAACGTTGCTTCATATGAATCTATTTTTTTTTCATGTTATAGAAAATGGTAGAAGAACAACAAAAGTGATTTTTGTCAAATGTACCAGAGGTGATTACTGTGGATGTGCAATTTGGTTAAAATGTATTTCAGAAACTCAGCCAACTACAACATTTTGGAGRCAGAGTCATTCACTATTCGCTGCTGTTTTGGTGAACTGCAAAGTAGCGGTGCATAATCACCTCCTGGTCTGATAGAAAAATGAGAGTTTTTATTTTAAAGAGCAGTTTCTCACATTGCCTTCTCCCTAGAAGAACATCTTAGACAATACTGCATACCACAGTGCCCCATACTATGATCTGTAATGTTAAAATTCAAAGGCTAAGGCAGGAGATTAATTCCTGTACCAATTTCATCTGTGAAATATGTGTTCTGTTACTGATGACCTGAGTTTAACATCTTGTCGTGTGTAGGAATATTGAGGTAGAAAATTATATGTAGTAGTTCTGAAACAGTGTTTCACCAGTGGAAACCTTTTCAAATGCAACTGAAAGAAAATATACGAGGTGAACGTGTATTTTGAAAATATTCTTGCCTATTCTATTTATGTTCAACTTAAAATCAGTGGGAAGTAGTGAGCTACATGACACATCAATTTTTAATCAAAAATATTTTAGCAAATTATATTTGTTTGGTAAGCTACAACAAAGTGAATTATACAGTTCTTTCACTGTACAACTTAAAAGAGAATACTTAATAATACCATGCAACACAAATTGTGCTTACATAGTGATTTTCACAGAGTGTCTTAAGGAAAATTACACACAAAGAATACAAAACCACAAATTTAGTTCATTCAGGGAAAGCCAAGGAGAACAAATCAAATTTAAGTCTAGATTTATAATCAGAAATGGAATTAACGATACAAACCTCAGTGGGCAATATGTTCCACATGTGAAAAATAGTACCAGAGCAAAAGGTCTAGCTTCCAACAAATGTTAGCATACCATTAAAATAGTTGAAAGAAATAGTACAGTTATTTCTGCAGGGGCATTTTGTCACATATGTGAACAAAATGCAGTGGGATGTGTTGGGTTAAAATAGAACAAAATTTAAAAGCAAGGTAGTGCTTTCTATAATAGACCTACTGTCTGAAAAAATGTATGGCTGAAAAAAAATTAAGGATGAGTAAGAAGTTACTAAATTGTGGTGATAAGTGTTGGGATATTCCCAAAAGACTAAAAAATGAATAATAATAATAGTCTGAAAATGAATAAGACATCAATTGGTGCTTGCATATCATATAGGCATTAAAAATGAGTTATAATTTTAGCAAGTATCTGAGAGTGATTTTCCAAACTTAAATATATGTTATTGATATAGTTTTATATCTAATTCATATACTGGTCTCTTATGTAATGTAGTGTTATTATTAACTGCTCCCTGACCAGCCTGACATCTTCAATAGAGTTGTCACTCAGAAAATTCCTAAAATTCTGTGTAGTTGGTAATTTAAATACAGGTTTTTAATTAATACTTTTAGTCCTTTGAATACATCTAGGAAAATTAACATCAGGAACCAAAAGTGCCATGGCAAACATCTCAAACAATGTTCAAAATACGGTATTACAGAATTCTCCTTTCCCTCCCAAGCTCCCCTTGGCTGAGCTTTTTTACTTAGCACTTTCTTCACTCATGTGGGCACAGACTGAAGGCTCAGATACATGAACAAATTCCTGCAGAGCAAAACATAGCTGCATATCTGCTGAGGAGCAAAAACTATTTGTGCACACGTTTTTAGACCATGACAAATATATGCAAAGAAACTTACAGCTATCCTACTTCACAGCAGGCTAAGTTAAATCACACTGGCTCACAATTTCTCAGGAGCTGGGGCATGTCTGGGAAAAGTCTCTATGGCTTAGCCATCATGCAGTTACTGCAGTACCTTGGCTACATGTGTCTAACCTCTGAGACCTACTTTCTACAGCTACTTCGTATCAGAGCTGATGTCTGTGTCAACTTCCCAATTAATGTCAAAAACATCAAGATTTCAGCCATTGTATCTGCTGCCTTTTCCTATTTGATAATGGAAATCACAGATATTAAAGTTCAAGAAACTTACTAGTCAACTAGTCTCTCACTCTGCAAATCTTGAGGGTTGCTGTTAGGACAAACACACACATACACACACACACAGACCAAAAAAACAAAAAACACACACAGACCAAAGAACAAAAAATAAACAAACAAAAAGAAATGTAAAAAGCAACAGAATGAAAGAAAAGAAGAAAAAATGCTTTTCATCAAGACTGAATGAGATTGCAAAGCTGAGGGAAGTGAATTTTCTGCTGTTTTTACATTTGTTTGATAGGCAATCCTTTCATGCCTTTACTTCCACAATTGTGGTGTTAGGTTATAAGCTAAAGSTAAAAGAGGAAAATTGGGAAACTAGGTAATTCTTTTTAGTGCTCTGTAGCTCTGATATGACTGTGTCCGTTTGAAGCAGAGGCTTACATCAAAATAATGAAATATTGATGTTTAATGGAGACCAAAATTGAAATTCTTCTAAATATTAAACTACTGTTTGTCCTGGTTAAAAAGAACATCAAAAATATGATAATGTTTTTGTTTCATTGAAAGAGATAAGAACATACATGGCACTTCGTTAAAACTTATATTACAAGGTCGATAAATCAGAGARGTGGAACACCTTATTTCTGCAGCAGCAGAACAATAAATGTGAGCATTTAATTTCATACGCAGAAATATTTCTATGTGCACACACTGAGTCAAACGCAAAATGCTGCTGTCCTGAGATATGTAGCTTGTCTTAAATGGAACAAACCTGCTTTGTTGTGTCTGATATGTGGCATTGCTTTTAGATCATTAAGGAATATGGAATACAAATTCATCCATCTCCAAAAGGCTCACACTCCAGCATTTGCCAGTATATACATTAATTAATTAACAGTAATTCTTAGTAGGTTTTAAATGGATGGATATTGGAAGTTCTCCTTGGCTGTGCCCGCATGTTCAGCAAGCGTGAATGATTCAAACAATTAGAAATTAGTCAATGGGATCTGCTATAGAGATTTGTTCTTATTTTTTCTCTCTTTTGAGTATGGGAACTAGTTTTTTGTGAAATTGTAAAGAACTACAGATTTTTCTTTTGACTTACTGTATTACTTAGAGCAATTCACGTAGAGTTATATATGCAAACATAGTATTAAGCAATAYTGATGGCTAATAACAACCAATCTTGTGCACAGTTGATGTGTCAAAGTTATTCTTTTACCATGGTAATTTATTAAATGATTATAAGATTGGTCACAAAAAGCAAAGCAGTAATAATTTAATTTAAGCATAGCATTTATAATGGATCCTTTGGGGAAAGCAAAGTGTATAAGAAATATGTTTCTTAGTCAGCATCTTTCCTGATTTATTTATGGATTTATAAAGCTCAGTACTGATGTTTCGGAAATCTGTTTCCTTCTTTCATTGAACAGTGCAGATTTATTTTTAGAGGAAAGTGTTAGGAGAGGAAAGGCCTGGGTATTTGGGGAAATTTATTTACATCTCTAAAACCTGATGCAATCCATTTCCTGAGTAATGTTTGGAAAAAGCGAACTGCATGAAACTAAATACTAACAAAAATTCCTTATTTCTGATGCCTGTATGATWGGTTCTGCAATAACTAGGGATTATTAAACTGAATGACCCTTTCTGTTGCACAAATTTTCTTCCAACTTTCCTCACAGATGTAACAAATGTTACAGTAGCAAAATTTATGAGTTCCTTAGCACCCAAGTTAATCGTGCCTTCATTATAAATAACAAGTGAAGCCTAGTCAAGAGTACCTTACCATAACTTCACAGTTACAGTATTAGAGCACATAAGCTACACAGGGCTAAACACTTAATTATATGTTATGAATTTCCTTGATGCAAAACCAGAAATCTGAGTCTATATCACCTACATTCCTTTCTGGATCAGAAATTYCCCTCATTCCCCACTACCCCAAAAAGGATAGCAATTCTTAAATTAATTCACAGTACTGTTACAAGTATCCATTATTTTGTATAATGCTTTGAAAATCTCAAAAGAAGTGTGCTGTTTTAATGGTGAATTAATAATAACAGTCATTATTACAATAATTATTAACTATTTACAGTTGTAATCAGAGCACTGAATGCCCTGCTCATTGCAAAGAGGCCAAAAAAATTCAATTTGTTGCATAATCAGCTATCTGCTCTACAGTACACATGCTAAATATAGTAGCTGTCAGCTGCTAAATATGTAAGACTTGACGAAACAGCTCCTCTTTAACCTCAATTCTCCTAAACAAGTGTTATCCAATTCTGTAAAATTTTGTCTTTATTTAAATGCCAATATGAAGGTAAATAAGTTTGAACTTGTGCAGTTGAGATATAAACATTTGAAATCATGGAGCAGGAGTGACTAGTGCAATGTTGTCTCCCTCAAGGTTATGGGCAAAGAGCTGACAGTGCTTCTGCTGTTGCTTCAGYTTTCCCAAGACTGCTGAGATCCTTGGCATTTTCTCTGGTAACCTTGGACTCTCTGCAGACCRTAGAAATGTTGGGATCCCTGGGGACAGCCGAGCAACTGATAAGGCTTGGGTCAGAGTCTTCTTCCCATATCTTGTCAAAGCTCTGAKGGAAGAGTCACAGTGCTTCTCTGAAACTATTCCCAGCAGCAGGAGATGCAAACTAGGATGAGAAGRATGAGTTGTTTCTTCTCACTGAACAATAAATAGTTTAACAGTTCCAGAATCAAAGGTGGTAGAAGCAGAAAAAGAATGCTCCATCTGGCTTGAAGCAATTGGAAGAGCTGCAAGAAAGAAGGATTTTCAGTTACTTATCAAACCCTTATGTCTAAAAATGCAAGTGATGGGTTCCTCCAGCAGGGACAAAAGCCAAGAGCTTCATAAGAATCTATGTGTTATGTGCTGAGATGAAGACTTTCGTTTTGTATTTGTCTTCTGGGAAGTGATACAAAAAGAGAGGTTCTTGGACTGAATTAAAGGGAAATTGCAACATCAATTTTAAAGAACATTTTGAGTAAATATTTGACAATGTTATGATTAAATGTAGTTTTATAGATCCTTTTTCTGTTAGATTGTTATGACAACACAACTCTTAGACTTGGTTAGTCCTCAGAGCTGAGAGATGTAACTGGACTATTCAGCTTCARTATTTTTATTTTCTTAGTGTGAAATTGGGTCCTGAATAGTATCCTCAATATTCTTGGAGAATGACAATAAAATGATAAATAACATTTCTGCAAATCAAGGTGAAGAAGATTTTGGAAATTCCTTACATTTCTTTTTGCTTCAACTTATAGGGTAGGAGTTAACTCATGTTGGGTTAGTGTTCATTTAATCTAATTTACTCATTTAAATGCTAGATACCCAATTCTAGAGGTCCTGCACTGAGTTTACCACCCTTGGCTCCCTCTGCAGTTAGTGAAGAGAATGAGGTACCRCAGGAGAGCCATTTATCTCACTTAGGTGCTTATTTTAGAATAAAATCAACTGCCATCTGGATATGCTTGCTTTTCTCTGTTGCCTGTAAAAGGATGCTAAGCTAATTATTTTAGACTTAGACATCTCACTTTTAAACAACTCAAGGTAGATAAGACAAATCTCAGCCCTGGATTCTGGAAATGATGTACACTGTGTACACTGATGTACTGCACTGACTGTGCAGAAGAGTCACTCAAGATAGGCTTATACAGTGTCATATCACATATCCTCCTGAACTTGGTGTTAAATATTTACATCTACTGTATACCCAAAGAGACCGAAATAAGAATGGTCCTAGACCATCAGTGTTGAAAAAGAGCTGATGCTTGAGGTAAAATTTAACTGCTAAGGGGAAAAAAAAAAAGGAGAAAAGTTGGCATGATTAATTGCAGTAATGGTGATGTAATGGACAATTATCGGGCTCAAATAAGGAAAACTGCTTCTGCTAATTGTGTTTTAAGGTTTTTATATAGTGATGTCTCCAATAGTAGATGAGTATAAGAGATTATAGGCACTGCTGACAGTCCCACCCACAGTTCAATTTGCCTGACACATTCCATTAGAAAACTCTGTTTTCAGTTATTTAAAATGTCACCGAAAATTAACCAAAGTTCTGGGCTATATTTTTCCCAGGCTGAGAATTTATAATTTCTCTCAAGATTCCATCTAAAAGTGAGAATGGAGACAAGCTCTTTGTCTTTCTGCCATTAAAACCATTTTCTTGAGAATCACTAATGCTTCTGCACTTTGAAGAAGAACCCTGAAGTTCACTGGCAGGCTGTGCATTTTCTCCCTGTCTGTATGGATCAGGATTTACCTAGATTTAAGTGATTTAGATACCAAACATGCTCAGCCTGGCAGTAGGGACAATAAGGTCTGACCACTTGAATGACTGCAGGTATTAGCCATGCTGAGCCCTGGTTAGGCGGCATTGCAGGGTTCTGTGCACACCTCAAAATGAACAGGCCAGCTTAATTTTAGAATCAACTGGATACTGGACTGAAATGCCAAACCAAGCACTGTCATCCTTTCACAAAACGTTCTGCTCCAAACTCTTTCCAATAATCTCTCATCTGCACTTTTACAATCTGGCCCTCATGTCTGCATGGCATGGGCTGCAAAGCAATAACAACTTGGAAATATCAGCAGCTGCTTGTCTCAGGCGAGACACCACAATTAATGGGCACTTCCAGTAGATTTCTTCCTTATTTCTGTGTCTAAATATCTCCCTGTTCCCAGAGTGARGTTCCTATCCCAGCTGTGTGAGGACAGCATCATGGTGCACGGGCTGGTCCACTGCTTCATGGTCTTACAGTTGTCTGATGCTGTTTCCAGCAGCATATGAAGTTTAGGGGAGTCGGAAAATATGATGCTGTTTCCATTCATGAGCTAAGTAATGAAAGTACTKTAATGATATTGGGCACCTTCAGCAATTGCATTGTATGTCTAAAACCAAAGCTAGAGATCACTTATGCCTTCTGTACACAGCATAAAAGTTTTACAAATGCAGCAAGCCAAAATAAGGATAAAATATAGGAATATGGAGCAATTTTTAACCGGCAGACATCTCTTTTCTGGTGTCTGGAAAAGTATTACATAGATCTGGTGTGTACATGCAGATAGTCCAAGCACCCTGTGAGATAYTGCCTATTGCATATGCCAATATCAGGCAATGATAAGCAACCTGCTAGCCTGGCTATCCTTAGCATGGCTTTGCAAAACTCGTTCAGCACCAAGGGACAAAAGCATGTCCTAAAACACAGTCAGACCTATACAACTACATGCACTACTCGAATGCAGACACATCCACTGTCTGCCAGGATTTACTGCTAAAAGGTTTTGTTGCTAGTACGAGTGCACAGTCATTGTCTGCAAAGGTAAAAAGAGGTAGAAGAAAAACACACACACACACACACACACACAAAAAAAAAAAAAAAAAAAAAAAGGAGATGTTTTACTAACCAATGCAATATCCAAATAAAATGTTCAAGAAATATTTTAGGGGCTATGAATTTTCCATTTGGGCAGACCATTCTCACATTAAAGTCAGGCTGTGCCACTCTGCAACAAAATCTCTTGGTGCTTGTATGGTCCTGAGCTATGAACTGCATTTGAGAGTGCCCGAACTTTGTCTGCCTGATAACCTTTGCACAATGTAAAAGAAGAGGCAAGAAGAAATTTTATGGAGCTACTTAAAGCTTATCTCCCCCAGAAGGCCTCACTTTCTAAGTCAGTCAGTAGCAGAAGTCAATCTAAAACTGCCAGTGACACAATTCTTGTAGGAAAGTGTGCCCTAATGCATTTGGAAGCAAACAGAAGGTAATATCAAACTCCAACACGTGTCAGCAAAAAGAAATCCAACTAACAAAAGCAGATGATGACAGCTGCATTTTCACTTGAAAATTTTCTATTTATTTTTCTAAAACAACAACTCTACAACTAAAAATCAGAGTAATCTGAATCTCTGACTCTCTCTTCCYTAATTATTTTACTTCTTTTATCTAAAAACTAGACCATGATTGCAGCTATAGATTATGCTAAAYTTCAAAACAGATTCCCAAAAGTTACCTGAAGACAAAAGGTAATCCTGAACGTAGGAAGAAGATATCAAGAAAATCAATCTACATTCCACTGAACTTAAAAAACTTAAAAACTTAAAAAACATAGATCCATCTCTACAGCTCAGAATGTTGTCCATTATTGTTTTGTCCCTTTCCATATATTTACTGAAACYTGTCTTCTGCACCGATATTCCTACAGCTACACTTTGAACTGTGCTACTTCTGTACTTAAAGCCAGGACAGAGCTGGATTTTACTGTCCCATCCTTACTATTTCCTCTCTTGCACTGAATTTCTCTAATAAGCTTTTTGCTAACATTTCCTTCTCTGTGTTTCTCAGACATGGTGCTTTGGGTCTGTCTACTTTTCCCTTTAATTCTCTGGCTTCCCTCCCTTAGTCCACTGCATTTAGCTTTTATGCTGAAAATCTCTGTCTCAGCTGCCTCCTGTTTCTCTTCCCTTCTTACCCATCACTCAGTCCTAGATCAGCTCTGTCTCTCACCTACCCGCTGAGTTTCTTTCTGGACCTTATCTCTGTTCTCTCACAAGGTACATACGTTTTCTCTGATCACAAATATATCATCCTTTCTATCATTTCCTTTGCTTCAGACTCTTCTTTTACCCTCAGGCTTTTCAAATTTTGAGTCAAATAATAGCCCTAATACTTCCTCCCCTTCTGTTTTTTTTTTTTTCAGTTCCACTAAATTAAGATAATGGTTCAATATGTTGGAGTACATTTGGTCCCTACAACCATGGCATGGAAGAGGCTCAAAAAATTTGATCTGTTTGCAGAAAAAAAGTGTTCAGTTCCTAAGGATCTTAAACGTCTTAAAGTGGTCCAATTAAATTGCTTCTCATTTATAAGATCTGCTGATCATCTTTAAGGAATGCTAATTCCTTCTACCATATTTGAAAACTAATAAAGTCTGAGAAAGTACAAGAAAGCTTTACTAGATGTTTCAGATAAGCAAAGTTCTGTAGCCTGCTTCTACTGTGGCACTGGACTAGAGCGCATGAAAGAAAGAGCACATAAATTAGATATAGAAAATAAGTAGATATAAATACTTTTTAGATATAAAGASAATAAATAGATATAAGCTAAATATACAGTTTGAGCCATAGAGTCATATATTACTTCTAACACTACAGAAGTGTTTCTTAAATCACCCATTTCAAAAATTTTTTTTTTCTTTTTCTCATGCCCATTTTACACTAAAATAATTCATCCCTGCTGTGCTCTGTATGGCAMCTAGAACAATGGCATTTCTGCTCTGCTTGGGCAGTAAGACAAGACATAACRGTGAGCCTGAATCCATAATTCCAAAAAGCATAAAAAAGAGCAATGATTTACATTACTACACCAGTAATTTCCTCCTGATTTACATTACTATTGGAAGTAAAAAAAAAAAAAGTGAAGATGAAAAGAAACTTAAATCTTGAAAAAACAGCATTGCTATTCTTCATTCAAAATCTTTGATAGAGATGGAAAGAGAACAGACTCAATTGAGTAAGAAAGTGTTCATCACATGTCGCTTCACCAAACAGGCTTTTGACATAGTCATATTTTGTRTTCCCCAAAATAGCCCTTCAGCATGCTTCATTTCTGAACTTGTTTTTTTTTGACTTCAATTTTTGAATTGAATTAGGCTATTCATCAGCTTGGTAAATGCAAAGAACCTTTTAAATGGAGAACAGTGATTGATTTCTAAAATGCTATAATCACCCCATCTAACTATAAAAAAAAAAATTCCACTAAGGTTTTTCAAAAGATATTAATATTCGCTGTCCAAAATAAAACAAAATAAAACAAAATAAAATAAAACCCTGTCCTTATTTTAACGCATAGTCAGGAAGCTGCCATAGTGTCCTCGGGAGTGAGCTCCTTCATCTTGCAAAGCTTCTCTTCAACATCCATGTTTAGTGTGGAACATGCTGACACAGGTCAGATCTTTTCTTGGCAGTAAAAGCCAGCAGAAAGCTGTTCTACACAGAGTTTGGATCTGGATGTGAATGAGCTAGAATGTAAAACAAAGCTCTACAGCTATACCAGCACTCACTCTGCTATGGTGAACTCCTGTTTCTTCCACCCAAGTGACAGCATTCAGAGGTGCCTGAAGTGCCTGAAGTGCCTGCAACATGCCTTTGCACCAGGCAATGTTGAATAWCTGCAGACAAAAGGAAGCAGAGATTTGATTCTTCTACCTGCAATCTGGAAGAATCAGGTCAAACTCAATTCTACTTTTCCATTTTGCAGTCTTTGACCAACATTATTATRTCATAGTAATATTTTATACACTAGCATTAGCAACTTCAAGTGTAGTACCCTGAATGAGAGAATTTATCMCTGAAAAACTTTTCTGCTAAAAATACTCTGTCCTAGATGTCACAACCATGTCTGTGCTTGGCTGTGAACYCCTAGGTCTGGAGCCTGGCCTTGGCCACCTCAGCCATCATATGGTCTTTTAGACTCTGAGATAGTTCCCAAACCCACTCTGCTTCCCTTCCTGGGTGCTGGGGTCTGCACCCTGGTGRGTGAGGGTCCTCCTTGCTTCCCCACAGCCCTCCACAGCTCCTGGATTACAGCTCACAGAGAGTGGCATCCACCAGGGCACAAATACTCATTGCTATATGTCCAGAGGCAGCAGATTCCAGACAGATTATTTTCTAAATAAAAAAGAGWCACTTTTTTAGGCTATTGATGCAATAGCTTGCAATAGACAGTCACTCAGATTAGCAGCCCGGAGTATGAAATGCCTGCTTCAGGCCCCAGCCTCATGCTCTTTGTCCAGTGAAGCCCGAATGAAAAAGGAAAGGGTGCTGCTGCTCCCCAGCTAGCTTGCCTGCTTCCTAAGATGTTATCTCAGAAGGGTCTGCTCATTGTCTTTGTCTATCAAAGGGCAACCATTCAGAGTCTATGCTTGAACAGTAGCCATGATAATTTAGCCCAATACCAAAATACTCTTTTCTATATAAGTATTTTCCTKGAAACCTACTACTTCTCTCCTATATACACTATTGTACATTAGGCATTTTCCAAGCACGCCATAACGGGCTCTGGGGCAAACACTCAGTTCACTACCAGAAGCATTGCTTGCATGATAAGTCTGGTTGATCCCAGAGTGTGCACTTACCACCACGGATCTGACTGCTAAGTCCTCTGTCAAAGGTAATGAATACTACTTTGCTGTGCAAAATACCTGTAACTGTCTGGAGGACTGGCTGGTACTATGCTGCTTCCTACCCTATGGTAGCAAGATGCAGTGAGGTCTATTTCTTGCTGWTGACAGAACTGTGTCTTCTGTCAGGCTCCTCCTGTTATAACCAGCAGATGCTGTCATGTAATGAGAGAAAAGAAGGCAGGACACTGTCAGCRTCTCATTTCTGTACTGCAAATACTTGACAACGTTTCCTTATACCTTCTTTGTGTCATCCTAAATAAAGTTTACATCATCTCAGCCTACTATACGGTAGGAACAAAACTTACTGCTGTCTCTCACTTCTGTCTCTCCTTCTTAATGGCTCTTTTGCTCAGGGACAGCTCTCCTCAGCTATCCATTGAGTATTACCCTAAACTTTACTAAGTATTTTTTCTTTTGCTCTGTTGTCAGCAACATTTTCTTTCTCTGACATAAGAATATTTCCCTTCACATCACTTCCTTTACTGCYATAACCTGGTTTTTCTTACCTGACTCTTTTATCATCTTGACTTGAAAAACATGTCTCTAGATATGATTCTATTCCATCCACAGATGTCAGTCCAATGGAATATATGATGTTCTGAGGGATATGTGGCTGTATATTACACATTGCTGCTCACAAACTCTCATACCACTATACATACATACAAGCAAATATTCTGCCCAAGCTGTGCAGATTAAAAATCATAAAATGGGAGTGGGAGTGTAATTACCATTCCTGTCATCTTACTGTTGGTATAAAGTATGTTAAATTGACCATTGAAAAAATATTTCAATTACCCCATTAATGGCACAGAGAAATCCAGTTGTGAGTCACTCTAGTAAATTTTAGGGATGACAAACAGAGTCATATTGTGTGCTTGCAGTTCCTCTTTATTGATATAATACTTTGTAATCCCCAAGTGCCTGACTCACTGTTGCAGGTASGAAGTGCTCATGGCAGCTCAGGACCACAGTAGTGCACAGAGGTGATCTTCAAGGCTCCCTTAATTTCAGATCTGCCCCTAGGTGGGAGTTTATGACCATACCTGGATGAAAAAGATCACAAGAGGTGAAGATGCTGTGGGAGCTGGCACGGTGTTTTGCAYGTGTAGGACTACGCTCGCTGCTGATGGCCATGTGGACTCTGCCTGTGTAAGGTGAAGAAGGGTTAAAGAAGAGAATTTTAGCCCAAATGCATATTCCAGCACAAATCAGTGTGCAAATGGGCTCATAACAGCAGCATTTACTGAGCTTTACACTTGCTTGTCACACGTCTGCAAAAAGGATGCACTTTCCCTTTAGGAGAGAGTTTCAGCTCCTTTCCATGAAGAACACTAAACAGCAAGTGAACCCACTGCACTCTCCTCCATTTTATCTGACAGATTTAAATAATTCATGTAATAGCTACAAAAATACCATAAAGCTGAAAGTGTTTTAAAATTTGTTTCTATCTGTGTACTTCAGGCTTCAGTGAAACATAGAGTTTTTAAAAATGCAGGTCCATTCAAGCTGAAACTGTCTGATTTGGGGGGATTTTTGCACATAATAGTTCTTTCTCAGAGCAGCCTGCTCTGAGTGATCCTTTTCTTCCTCAGCTGTGTTGTTACAAATAGCAAAGCCTGCTGCCTCCAAGCCTCATCACCTGGAGAATGGATGCTACTTATGGGAGTCAGAACACTCTGCTTGTCATCAAAATATTACAATGCACTTCAAGCCTGAAGACAACACCGTAGAAATATGCCCCAAGAATGCCAGAGGTGATGAAAGATTGATGAATAGGACATGAAATGGAGGTGCCCTGGTTTTTCTTTCTTTCTTTTTTTCCTTTTTTTTTTTTTTCCCTCTGGAAAAGCTGATAGCTTTTTCTTTATTTTCCTGAGGAATAAGCTATTTTCATTTATTACAGTTCAATCCCCTTGTTATGCCTACCCTGCCCCTAATGGCTACAGGATGTGTAAGTGCTTAAAATGGATTCTGGCTGCAAAATTAATTCCTGCTCTTTTCAGATTACAGGAAGTTCTAGCTACATTATTTATAAATGATTGACCCAGATATCTTGATTAGTTTACTGAAATCATTGGGTTATATGTAGTTAAAATTATTTTTTTTAGAAGTTGTRTTTATTTTTTCACCAGTTTCTATTCATAAAATAAGCTTATCATTAAAAATCTCAGTGTATTTCCAACACAAGACAGAAAAGAAAGGATTGGATCAAGTCTGTCTAATTTAAAGGTTTATCTGTGATTACATTTTACTTGTCTAACAAAGCAATCACCTTGAAGAAAGAGTCAGTCTTTCCTATATAGTCCCTGATGATGCCTTTGAAGGTTTCCAGAAAGAAAGGGATCCTATTTTCCTACATTAAATAGCCTGGATCCTATCAAAGTGATGAGAAGCAGGAAGATACTCCTGTTATCTGAGATTCTATTATTCTCTGAGACATTTTTGATGGCAACATTGACCAGGTAATTGTCTCTATAAGATTTTTAAAAGGGAGAAATTAACCAACACTGGAGCCATATATGTTTTCGCATCTTTGTTGCTTTTAAAAGCTGAAGTGTTAAAAGAAGTTCTCTTTAATTATACTAAACTTTGCATGAAAGTTCTGCATGTCAAATATTCATCCCTGGCACCCAACAGTGTGCTTCATGACTTCAGTTCAGGCTTGTTACATACTGTCCCTTGACGTGGGATAATACAATGTGTGCCTGGTGCACCAAGACTTGATGACTTGATGTGTTGCAACATGGCATTATCTACCCTGGGAAATGTGAACTGAAGGCACTATCTGGAAAGAAAAAAAAAAAAAAAAAAAAAAAAGATTTCTTAGCCTATAATACCAGAGCATGAACACTAGCTACGTAACTGGTCTTTTCCAAAAATAAACACCAGAATAAGGAAATGTTTTTATTCTTATTTCTTTAAATGGAGGAAGCATTCTGGAGAATATTGTTTCAGGAAAAATGGAATGAGCTGAAACAATTGACTTTCAAAGTTTGGTTGTGCTGTTGAAAACGTAACTCTGAAGCTTTGTGTTTGCATAATAGTATTATTTTCACAGGCATAATCTCTGCTCCTGTAAAATAACCACTCCTTAAAAATAAGTGTTCAAATATTTCACATTCTCACAAATCAAATCAAAGTTCTGCTATCTGAGAGGTACTCTGGAGTAAAACTCCTCTTWTATTTCTTTTTGTTTCTTTTATTTTCATGAGATCAGCCTATACTRCTGCAGAAATCGCAAGGATTTTTTTTTTCATAGAAAAAATCATGCAGTTCTCAGCTGTGCAGATAAAAAATGCTTAACTATTCACACATTCCTATGGCTATTGCTACTAATGCTATCATGTGTAATGCAACAACAGCTACAAGTAGTCCCAGGGTAGATTTGGGATTCAGTGTACTGGGCACCCAATAGTTATCACCAAAACCCAAAAGACGGCAGTTTCTGCTTGAAAGAGGTTACTTCTAATCAAATCAATGAACCACATTGGTAATAAATTGGAGGGAACAGAGAGAAAAAGAATACAGACAAAGAAAGAAAGAAACACATATAACTGAGCAGGAATATTCACTTCTTTTCTCTCCAGAAACATTTTAGCTCCAAATGTGTCCGGATGAAGCCTAGACTGCAAGGTTCATGTACAAAGAATGTAAGACTGCAAGACTCAGGTACAAAGATGAGAGAGTTTGTGCTGAGCATCCTCAAAAATAAAGGCCCAGGAGGGAGGCTGCACTTCATATGATAGGGATATATGGCAAAACCCCGACAAGAAGAAGGTCTAATAGATAAGGAAACATGGATGACAAATGAAGAAAAACTGCCCCAAAACAAGAAATTTATATATAATATATATATACATATATCTTAGGCATTTCAATCTCAGCAGAGTTCTTTCAGTTGAGTTCAATGGCATTTAAAATCCATCCTTTCGTTTTTACTCACAGGACGAGTATAAATGAAGATGATAAGGCCAGTCACACAAGTGAGGTAAACAATGTCTGGCCTTATTGACCCATTGGAGTAAGGATCAGAAAATTCAGCTTTCATAGTATAACACAACACTTACAGGAATGGCTTTAGGCCCCACATTTCAGAAGTCCACCTGGCCCRCTTCTGCTTGAATCAGAAATAGCTACTTGGAGTAGCAGAAATAGAGCAGAGCTAACTGACTCTAACAAACACATCAATAGAAAGTGAATTGATAAAACCTCAGTAGGTTTCTCACATTGGCTGTGCATTTTATTGCTTTTAAAATTTTGGTATGTGCAATCTTATTTTTATGAAAGCTTCAAATGTAGTTTTAGTTTTATGAAGTCTTCAAGATACATCAAGCAAACAAACTGTAACATCCCACTACTTGAAATACTGAATATTGATGGCAACTGAAAGAACCACATTGTGCTCAAAAAGGACTGCAGTTCTAATTTTGGCCTGTCTTTGTCCTACATGTGTGGGATACTCTGTAATTGTCAAAGTAGTCCAATGACAAATTCCAGTAAAGTGAAACTGCTGTTTCAACTGTTAAAAAATAACAACTACCAGATTTGGGGTAAAATTTCAGAGTACAAGGACATGAAAATTACACAATCACATACTTCAAAACAATCATTGATGTAAAATATTAGATTGCTAAAGTGGCTATCCTTTGTTACCTGCAATCATATACAAAAAATACCTGTTGTCCAATACAGTATAGGTTGAATAAACGAGCTTCATGACAGGATGTAATTGCTTACATGAATAAATGTGTAAGAAAGAAAGTTCAGGATTTTCTGAAGTATTTGTGTTTGTTGAATTTTTGGGACCACATAAGGAAATTTAACTAATAATATTGAATTTATATTGAACAGCTTCCTCTCATGGGTTCTTTTACAYGAGGAAGAGATGTAAATTAGAACTTTCCAGGTTTCCAAGACTTTCGTTACATACAGTAATATCATTGTATAATTATATTATTAAAGGAAACCCTGCAATAGCATTCAGATTCACATCTGGGCTAGGGTTAGGAACTGGAGCTTGTATTTAAGCTATAGGCAAAGATTCAGTTTGGGTTTGGATTTGCTAGGGTAGAAAACCATGGAGCAGAACTTGTGAGACAGCACATGTGTCAACACACACAGGAGAGCACAGGAGCATCGCCACGCTGAGGAACCCAGGAGGGTTCTCTTGTGACATCCCTGGTGCCCATAGCACCAGGTGAGCTCCTCATGCCCATCAAAATGACATCCTCTCTGCTCACATAGCAAGAGTCCTGTAAGTTAAAGCTTTGAACATTTTGTTCAGGAGAAATGGTCTCGTGAAATGGTCATTTGGTTACCTCGCTGGAAGCATCATTTATTAATTTTCAGTGTTGATCTACTCCTGGAAATGCAATATTGGTTCTGAAAGTTTCCTAAATATACAACCATACATGCACATAAACACACACACACATGCATATGTTCATACATATATATATGTTCATACTTAAATATGCATCAATATATTAGCATCTTTTAAYACAATCCTGTAGGGACCTGCAGGTATTTCAATTGTAACGTATTGACTCAAATGCACCAGCAAAACCAGAGCCCCATTTAGCTTTTATTTTGATATGGGCACATATTTTTCATGCCATATGTACTMACACAGAAGTTCAGAGAAGTAGCAGGGATGGATTGAAGGAGACTGACTGAAAATGTTCTCTTCTCAGTTTTCATGAAAGTCACAGAATATGTATAAGTTATTTCTAAGAGTCTTTTTATCATCTTTATCATTTTTCCCGGTGGTTCACTTTTCATCTGACAAACTGATTTATTAATTGTCTTTAAAAAGTGTCRTTTCACTGAACAAATGATAAATATCATAATCTGAAGCCTGACCTAACATCAATATCAAACTGACTCAAGCATTTATAGGGTGTTTATTTTTAAAATAAAAAAAAATGAGGGGGAGTAAATGAATACTCAATCTATTCAATCTAAGAATACTTTAGAAAGGTTTTATTGATGGTCACAGTGACTAGAAGACTCAACTCATAGTGTTAATTCCAGGAGAAACAATCACATTTGAAAGTTGTGTCTGCCTCCCCTAGAGAAAGTGGTTTCACGATGCAGAAAAGATAGATATAAGCAAGAATAAAGCAAAAYATTATATTGGTTTGCTCTCTCTCCACCATCCACCTTCCAAAGGTCATGTAACAGTTCTGTTTCTAGTTCAGTAAAACTGATRGAGAGGCAAGATTTTACTGCTCCTGCAGGTAAGCACAAGAGAGAAGATGGTCTCATTCCCAAACACACATACACACAGAGTGTAAAGGTAAAAATTGTGAAACAATCAAAAGTAATTCATTCATTAGAAAAAGTGATTTCCTATTGTTCCTAAATGGCATTAGTTTCATGTAAGTATGATTTCACTCAAGCCATTTATAACTTATTCATTGTGTTTTGTTTAAGCTTCAGTCTTCTTAAATGAGTATTTTTGTCAGTTCAAGTATCGTTTAAATGTAAAAAGCAATGTAACCATGAAGAATATTATTAATTTTGATGCAAGTTATTTTACATCCTACTAATGCTGATTTTTGTTGGAGTGGCTGTCAGAGAAGCTAGAAATGTAAGGAATCAAACAGTGCTCTGATGCTGTGGAGAAGATCAGAGGAAAGGAAGGCTTGAACGTGTAGCTGAAGATGCTTTCTAGATTTACATCTGAGCTCAGCCTCCTCTAATGGAATCATTCCACAGATGTATATTTTTTAAACATTTAAAACATCAAACTTGATCTTAAATCATCTTTCAATTTCCAGCAAAGTGAACAGGAAGAGAATTTTGCAGCTATGGAAGGACTTATATTTATTTTCAGTTGTTCAGAAGAGACGGRAAAGGAGTATGGATTGAAAAAGGGATAATTCTGACCTATCTTTTCTTTTGTAGGATRCCAGAATAGTAAACAGTAAGTATAGCTTGTCTTCCTGGTGCTAGCTGGAGGCCAAAGATAGAATATTGACCTTAAGCGGGGTCTGCTGGGACAGGAGTAACATTCAGAGTTGAGCTTGTCAAGGTTGCTGATATTGCAGCAGATTGCTCCCATGGCAAAAACAAGGGCTGCCATGGTATTGCTTTTCACTGCTCGCCCAAGCAACCATGAAGAAAAATGTTTTTTCTCCCCCTCTGAAGCAGACATGCACAAAACTTGTATGAGTGGGAAAATGTAGGGCTGAATAATGTTCTCACTTGTCATCAGAGTGAGTTTATTTTAACTATAYGATAAATCTTCAGCAATGTTTTTCTTTCTACAAAGAATATTGAGAAATGTCATTTACATAAATGATATAGTTGTTGGGAGGTTCACAGAGCACTGTGAAAGCTGTCCCTCTGGAGGCAAACAAAAATAATCAGAAATAGTTTTTTTACATACTCTTTCAACAGGAAATATACCATTTTCAAACTTAAATTCAGCATACTCAGAACACTGAAGTCAAGGGAACAGCATTCTTGAACAATCTCACACCATCCATGTTCAGCTGTTCAACACTGCCAACTCTGAAAGATGTTTAAATCCTCTGTACCCAAAGCTGGATACCTTCTTGGCAATATTCCTTACCTGAGTTACTCTATTTCCTGCAGTCCTGTTTGTACCTCCTCAATAAAGCTGGAATGCACTTGTAACTACTCAGTTATAGATTCAGACCCTATAAGGGCAACCCCAGTCAATCCTATAAAATAATTTTGCTTCAGTTTTATTTGGTTTCTGAGGTAAAATCCTTTAAGGTGCTATGTTTCCCCTTCTGAGGTCTTCCTGGTAGGAATCCCTCCTTCAAAACTAAACAAAAATTATCAGAAGCTGAAAATGCAGAGGAACTACACTCTCCACCTAATGCCTGTAAAAAGAATTTGCTTTCCTCTAAAAGAAAAAGAAAATGTAACATGCTTTTTATATTGGGTGATTTCAGGAAAAACTCTTAAATGGACAGAAACCTAACTGCCACAGGGAGACAGTGGAAATCATGTACCTAATAACATTTGTATCTTATGAAACTTTCCCGTTGAGTGCATATTCAGTTATTCAATTTGCAAGCATAAATGCACAATTTTCATGATCTACTTAGGCCAACATATCATACTATACTCTGAAATGGTTGTAAACTATTTATGTAGCTATTTTTTTATCCTCAGTACAATATACTTTTAAAATCAGGAATGAATCCATTCACTTTGCTGCTGCTATTAATTGAAAAAGACTTCCTGAAACCTCACATGGCTGTCCATTAAGTGATGATAAATTGTTAAGTGTRGTCTGAAATATCTATTATAAATGTTTCTCTYAGACAGTATTTWTTTCTCTTCCTGAATAACAATGTCCAATTACTTTCTGCATTTACCCTAAGAGTAAGATGTATCTATTTTTTCAGATAGCTGCAAACGTGTTTGACTTGGTCACTTGCATCTCAAAACATTTTACACTTTTCCATTGTAATATAATTTACAATTAATAAAACTATACTTAACTCTAACATCCATGTGTCCATAATGTGAGATATGTGTCCATAATGTGTCCATAATGATGAGAAATTAATCAGCTGAGTAATTCTAAGTGTATTCCTGTTTTTTTTTTAATACAAACATTCCAGTTCTCCATATGCACAGAGGTTTAAAAAAGTTTTTTTTTTTCATTTTTTTTCCATAAATTTTGCAGAATTCAGAAAGTAGTTAACCATTTTCTGGCTTATTCAACGTCCACCTTCATCACCTGTGATGTTTGTCATCACAGTGAGTTTCATCAACTGTGAATTTGTCAGAACGGCCAGCACGATCTTCGATGAAGGACAAAAAAAAAAAAAAAAAAAAGAGGTTTAAAGTGAAGGAGAGATATAATGTTGCCTCTGTTCACAGGACCAACCCACTGCAATTGCTTTGCTTCTGGAATAGCTCTACTACTGTGCTACTGTAGTATGTTGCTGGACTACCAGAGCAGTTCTGATATTCACACTTCAAGACGAAGAGTCATAAAATAAGAGACATAAAAATAACTCTTAAGATGGGGAACGGATCTTACTCAGGTTATAAAAAGGAGGATGAGATAAGATCCTGCATAGCTACTCATATATGTAAAGGAAAAAAAAAAAAATAGCCACAACCCTGGAGTGTGTGGTTCTGGCCTCATGGAAGGAAAGTGAAATTGAAAGACTTTTCAGACTTACACAACATGGTCCAACCAATGGACAAAATTAGGACAAATTCACCCTGTATAAAGATACAAAGGGCATGATTAATTAATACTGATTTTGGAAACTGGTGCAGTCACTCTAATTGGAAGGTGAGTGTAGTTGCCTTCCTAAAAATAGGATTGGACCTGGCTTCTGAGAGCCTGAAGGCTGCAAAGGCGGTTACATAAGTAAGTAAGCCTGGGTGACTATGTTGTTCTTTCTTGCCTTGGATGTTATGACTCTAAATACTGCTCTTTGCAATCTACTTTCAGCCATACATCCATAGGGAAAAAAGGATCGACAGTCTTCCCTGCACAGTCCTACAGAATTGGCAGCTCTGCAATAAATGCCTGCAATCAATTCCTAAGACACCCACCTTCTCCAAGGCGCCTACCTATTGCTCATGTCTATATGATGAACAACTGGCTAAATTTTTTCTTATTATCATTTTTCTACCTCATACTAAACACTAGAGTTTAACTGGAACTGGACTCAGGTAGGACAGTGAACGTACTGATACACTGAGTTGCACAAGATGTGTCTTGTCAGTTCACTGAGGATCAACATTTACTTAAAGTCCAACTGCATTTCAAATCTGAGATGATAAGGAAATGTTTACATGCTGAAATATGTTTTCATAGTGGAAGGACTCATGACACTTTTTATAGTTTAAGAAAAAGAGCAACAGATCATTTCTGTTGAARCATATTCCCTTCGCCACTCTAAAGCAGATCCACTGTAGACTGATGCCTCAATCTTCTTTGTTCTATGTGGGAAAAAAAAATAGTTGCCCTAAGATTGAAATATTTAGGTCTAATTAAATTAATTGTGTGTAGCATAGGAATGTGTTGGTGGCATTTACATGCTTTTAATACATGAGCAATAAGTCTAAGCAGTTTAAGTGAGCTCTGGTCTGTGAAGATGACATACTCTGTGAAAAGATGAAATCATAACTTCTCTTAATGATCTCCTTCACAAATGCATCTGGATTGAATYCATCCATCAGCTCCTGTTGCTTATTCCAGAATCACAGACTTTGGAAGAGCCTTTTGCATCTTTCCCCCAACTSCTTTCAGTCTCTGCAATGACATGCATCGCCCACCAGTGCAAACCAGCAGCCCATCGCTGCCAACTCTGGTTTCCCCCTCCTTCCTTGCAGACGTGTCTGTGGATCTCCACAGAACTTACGTAGTAGTTCAACACCTCAGTCACCTCTCCTGATACTTGCTGTACCTCCATGAACTTCCACACACTTCCACCTTGTGCATTGCCTCTCATCACTTGTGTCCACCACAAGAGCAAAATCCCATCATCTCTTTTGGTCATACCTTCAAAAGATAGTTACAAGTTCTAATTAAAATCCATTTGGCAAAGATTTTGTAGGCAGGAAAAATAACAAAACAAAAGACTATATCTGATTTAAAAAGTGCACATACAATCACATTAGCACCACCAAAACTCAGCTCATTGTCCAAGGCTCCTTTAAGCTAGACAGAATACAGTGCAGAATAAAATATTGTCAAGTCACAGAGACTTAGAATTYTTTGAGTAATAGTTTAAAAAAGTTAAGAAGTCTGTCAGATGGTCTTTCATACTCACTATGCTGTGCAAACCAAAGAAGGTCTGAGAAGTGGACAGTCAAGCTGATTGCTTGATCCTTTGGATGTAAGTTGATCCTTTCATTGYATCCTGAGACTACCAAATATATATACCTATGTATGTGATGTGACTTAGAGTTGTTTTACAATGAAAATTTTGAATGGCAAGGCAGATATCCTAGTATGTCCTGAGGAAGCAAACTCAATGCGGGTAAAATCCAGCATGTCTAACTCTCATGCAAAACTCTGCCCAAATGTTCTGGATCTCACAAGGGAAAAGAAAACTCCTGCATTTCCTTTGATGGAAAGTGACATGTGTCTCTGAAGACACTTAGAAGCCCCACTAATTAGATATTTATMTTTCTTCATTAACTATAGAGACCTTAAATGCCACATGACTGCATCTATTTAGAATATAGTCTGCATAGTATTCTTTGAAGATAGGGACCTAATAAAATGCTACTAGCTCTTTTTTTTTTAAAAAAAAAAAAAAGGAAATGATAACCATGGTGTCCCACTTTCCCATCTTGCACATATTAACATTGTGATGAGAATCTTGCTCAGTAGCACAACCTAGGTAGTGGACCACCATAAAATGAGGGAAGTTTACCTCTGTCTTTCCCAGGAAAATATCCTAACAACTTGGTTCTGGTTTACTAAATAGGGAAGAAAATTCCTACCCTTTATTTTGAGGTGAGAAGCTTTGACTACCAAGCAAAAAAGGACAAACATTGGGTTTCTTACTTTGTATACTGGCATCTAGGCATCCTTATGGTAAAATCTGTCATGTCAATATACTTTCCTCTTCTTTTCCTGGAAAGAAAAAGATATGTCGCGATTTTGAATATTTGCTTTCTGAGTTGCAAGAAATAAAAAGAAAGACTGTACTTATGTGGTCAGCCATACCAAAAAGTTGCCAAAATATATGATTTGGATAAAAATGAAGGCTTTAATGTAACATCTGAGCTAGGTACTAACTCAGGTAGCTAACTTTATCAAATGGCTTTCTTCAAGACTTACCAGCTATCTGGAATGYAAGCGCATATCCATCATACTGACCTGAGGTTTTTATAGGCTCTTTTTCCACAGTAGCTCAGTAAAGAACAAAACAAGAGACCAAGAACAAAAAGTTATTTTCACAAGGGAGAAATGTACCACTTTTTATCAGTGCCACTGATGAGCTCCATTGGCAGTCACTCCCCTCAAAGCCACGAAAACATGATAGAACAAGAAGAGTTGTCCAAATTTGCAAAAAAAAAAAAAAAAAGAAAAAAAAAAGGCCTCGAGCGTGTTCCAGTATGGTCCTCAGCAGAGGACTCTGCAGGCTGCAGAGTTCTGTGTACTACTGAGGAACCTTGAACATACTGTAATAGGAACAAATCAATCTAACTGAGTAATAACCACATGTTCTGAGTAGAACAGGGGCAGCAAAAGGATTATAAAAGCAAACCTTCTTTCCTCTAGGTTTGCAGTCACTGTCTACCTATATAGAAACTCAGATGAATCTCTGTTAGGATATGAGTAAATAATGAGATCACAATGGAGTTTTTCTGTAAAATTAAGTCTTACTTGAGCAAACCTAAATATAAATTCAYGTAGCTTGGTATCAATCTTGTCCTTCCCTATCTATGGTTACAGTTTTTCTGTATATGGCAATTTAACTAGAGTACAAGATAAAATAGACCTTTATATAAATATCTTATGAGTCAGTCCCAACTGTAACTCCGAAGTGGTGAAGTTGTTAAATAAATGCTGTTAAGAAAAATGTAAAAGAAGCTAAGACTTCTTCACAAGAAAATGCTTTTATGGCACTTATCATAAGAAAAATGCTTTAAAAAGGCAGTATTAGACCCTCTGCTACGCTATACATTTGACTATTTGAAAAGCAACATGTTTTAAATAAGATGAAGATATGAATYAATGTCTTATATAGCTATCATGATGAATTTGTGCCAATCATACTGAGGCATCCTAAGATGGTTTTGTATATCAAACCTTATCCTAAGAAGAGGAATGGATCTGCTGTAAATGTGAAAAATGAAATACTTTGTACATGAATTGTTTATGTCAACAGACAAAGCTTTTTATTATTGGTTCCTCAAACCTAGTCAATTATTCTATTATTAAAATTTGATAAATTATAACATTTTTAATCAGTTGAATTAATATTTACAATGATGACTCAATTGATTTACAGTTCCCACTATGAATTAAAAAACATGTAAAAAAATTTCACCATTTTTCTAAAGATGTTCTGATATTTCTTTCTTATTCAATGATATTTCCTGGGAATATAATCCATGTCTTATTTATTTTTGTCACAGAAAAGTGTATTTTTTTAAAGCATCTTCAAAATTAGATTGCCTGTGAAGCAAGTCAGTTTTGTCAGCAGTTAAAAAAAGCATTTTTTAGCTTTAAAAATATACTCGGTAATGTTTTTTATGGGCCATATGTTAAAAAGTAGCTATGTTCTGATAAGTGATCAGCATGTCAAACTGGTTTCATGTGCTTCTAATTTTTATTGTTCCTCAGTGGTTTCAGCTCACATCTGTCAATTTACAATCAAATCATGATTGTCAGTTATGCAAATGTAAATGCTGGAGGAAAAGCTATGTTTCATATATATTTATATTCCTGTCTYGGAATCCAATCACCATCAGCAAATTTTGTTTCAGTTTCACTGAGCTTGTGTAGATGTTCCCAGATGCCATCACTGAACAGAACAGAGCCTTGTTCCTCTGTAAATTCACCTGATCTGTGTTGCAATAGTCCAGAAGTGGATGAAGCTCACACAGACCTCACCAAAGTCAGCAAGACACTGTATGGAGGAAAAGTCTGTCCACGCAAATCACATTATGCAGAGACTCAGTACCTGAACTGCAAGGATCACATCAGCCTGGACTTGCTGAGCAGGAAGGTAGAAAGGCAAAGRAAAGCATGACTGCAATACTGATATATTGAGCTGGAAAGAAGGAAATAAGAAACTTAAACATTCATATTTATTTAGGGGAAACAAGTCCTACTATACTTCTGGAGAAACTGCTGAAGAATGGACCAAACTTTAAACATCTGCTTTTTTTTTGGAAATGGAAACTGAAATGGAGATGTGTGCACCAGCAACTCCCTTGCAAACTGGTCTTTGCTATAGGAGAAATGAGGTGTCTGAGTGTTGACTGTTGTATGTCTGGGCCAGTACAGTGATTTACTCAGATTAATCACTTCAGTGGTATAACTGCCTTTGTATGTGCAAGTTGTGTAGCATATTTTAGYCAACTGGCCAAAAGGACAGGCATAAGGCAGTAGATAACGAATAAGAGGTGCTGGGAATTAGGAAGCATGGATATTCATATTAAGGCTTGGGCCACTGTGATTCCTTTCTTAAAAAGCACCTACATTCTTTTGGAAGGCATGCACTTTACGGCAACAACATATGATTTCTTTAATGGAAAAATATCAAAGATAGTTAACTTTCTTTGGTATAGTTGCATCTGAAGACAAGTACTGCTATCCATGGTACCAAACAGCTTTTTGTAAAGTGCTGCTTATGTTCTCTAAAATATTACCTTGGAGAAATCTGACCTAGGTTGACAGAAATGTTCAATMTGAAAGAAATGATTTTCAACATATTCTTTTGCATAATAAATGTATGTCCCTTTGGCCTGTATCATGCCCTAGTCTAGGAATGAGAAATGGAAATTCAATTAAATGTAAATACTTACATGTAAAGCACCTGGGCTGTATCTGGTGCTGCTAGGTTTAGCTAGTAGGTTGGTAAAGTGGCATTCAGTAGGTAATGTGGCATTCATCTACTACTAGCAGGTAAATGACATTTATTTACTAAGATTACTTATTTGTAAATGTTTACCAGAGAAAATGGTRGATATACACAATAGCTAGTGAGCAGTATTGATTTTCTGATCTGAAAATCTGCTGTCTCCAGAGGAAGGACTATTTATCTGTCAGGCTCCCTCCTGTCTCAGAAATAGGTGGTCATCTCTCATGAAACCTRGAGAAAGAAGCAGGGAGAGAAGTATCACTCTGGAGAAGTCAAACAGCTGTCTTCACACTCTGCAGTCCTCTAAGGCATATGAGGAGAAGCTTGCTTTCTCTACATACCCAAAGGACTAAAAGGAACACAGAATAACTGCTGGCTGCTGTGGAAAATGGATTATCTGCTCTATTTAGTGTACTATGTTGTGGATGATGTAGACCTTAGAAGAAGCTCTTCAGTCTTTCCTTGGTTCACCTCTGATAAACATGAAGAAACTCATAAGGGAAAATATGGATTCTTTATGGAGATCTGAGAACCTTAAGGACTTAATGAAGAGTCAGTGAGAACAAAGTTAAGAAGAACTTTAAGAACAAACCTTTAAAAGACCTTAGACATTGTAATATGACTATAATTGGCCCCAAAGTGTCATATGTACAGGACGTGGAAAGAATCAGACCTCTGAATGGGGACTAAATAATAAGCATATTGAGCAGAAGGATGTCTGAAGTCAAAATACTGAGTGCAGGGTTGTGAGATGGTAGTCAAGATGGAAATGCAGTATGCTCAAATGCGTCTTCAGTCTCACCATMCACACATCAGACACAAGTATCTAAYCCCAGTTCTCCTCTTACCAGTTTATGAGCATAGACTCATAAACTTAAAATAACATAAAAATACATAAACATAAAACATACTTTTTTAACATAAAAAAATACGTTAAAAAACATAAAAATAGAAGGACTATTCTGTAAGGACATGCTTCTAGTCTTTAAAACTAGGCAGAGCTCACTCTGACCTTTTAAAGCAGTTCCGACTGTTGTCAACTTTCTGTATGCTAAGGCAGTGACTATGCAGGATGCCATATTCTGCCTTCCTCAGGAGTTTCAAATATTCATTTCATACCTCCTTGGAAAACTCCTTTCTAGTAGTTATACACTATACTAGGTGGAGGGTATGTGAATACAGCAGATACCCTCMAATTCATCTGCTGAAACTGTACTACCATGAAAAAAAACATTTCAAAGTTCATTGGCCAGGAAAAGGGGACATAACACTTTTTTTCTGTTTTTATGGGAGTAGGGGAAAAATTTGTACTTTGCACTGACTAAATAAAAAGTATTAACTATCTACAGAATGAGAAACAAAAACTGAGGTTTCAAGTCTCCAAAGACAGCATGCCCACCCACTGCAATGCAGAATTCTTGCTGGCTTGTAAGGCTTTCCACACGCTGAGCTGTAACAGCCCAGAACTAGCACTGAAGGCTAGTGAAGGCTAGTGAAGGCTGAAGGCTTCACCTCAGCATGTGAAGACCAAGTTTACCCAAAAAGAATCCATCAAAGATAGCCTGGGAGGAAAAGAGCCTGCTTGGTCTTAGGCATGACTCGGGTGTGATCATAATGCACAGTGCCAGGAAAGACAAAGTCTTCACAGAAGCAGAAACGGAGGATCCTTGAAAGTTTTATAGTTGAAAGTAACAATTGGAAGGTTCTGAAGTGTCTTAATATCAAGTGGAAACTAAGCAAGAGCAGTGAAGAACTGCAACATCAACTTCACTGCTTTTCCCATTTTCCCTCATTCTTCTTGACGACAAAGAGGAGATGAACAGGCATAGGTGGATATGCATATGGATGAATAAAGCTGTATTATTACAGCAGCTATTCCACACTGAGGTGTGTATGGCTGCACATTAAGGATCTCTGAGATATTAATGCTCCTTCTAGGCATCYTCAATCTTTGCAAGCTTCTTGTGTGTGTGTGAAAGGGGAGGAAATGGTCCTCCCCCTACAGCAGCAGAGAATGGAAAAGCAGTAAAAATTAAATTAGATAAAATTAGTTTAAATAATGAGAAAGAATATAGAGGAGATGATCTCAGAAGCAGGTGCCCTTTGGAGAAAGTAGTTTTATTAGATTTTGATTTAATTTATTAAAGCTAGGTTGACAGTGTCCTTTTTTAATGCCGTGTRGAACATTATCTTCTTCTCCTGTTGACGGTCAATGACAAAAAGCAGTGCATTTAGATTTGAATGTGGCATGAAAGAAGAACCTCAACTTTTGGTCTGCTTTTTATCATCTAGACATATTTGGCTGTATCTGGCATCTGATGCCTCCTAAATGGATGTAACTGCAGAATAGCCCTAAAATCTTCCAATTTTCATTGCAGCTGGTGGCAGTTAGCTTGAAAATAACACTGTGAGACTTCGTTTTGGTGCTCAAATAGACAAAAAAGTGGTGCCTAAAAAATACCTTTTTTTTTTCAGATATTTTAGTTAGAGCAAATAAATGGAAACCTACTGAATATCCTGCGCATATATGTATATAACAATAATAATAGCAATGAGATGGCTCAAATATGTGCAAACAGAATGATCAGACCATTATTGTAAGTCATACCGTGCTCTTATTTGTATTTCTAATATTGAATAACAATTCTAGTGACTTGATATTTCAGATTATCAAGAGTGCAGATGGGAGCAAAACTTGGGCTTTGTACTCTAAAGTGATTCTCATTTAATACACCTCTCTATTTTGCTCTACACTTCTGTGACAAGGCACAGAATCATTCAATGTATTAGAAATGCAAGATCTAAGATGTGGAGTAGATATACAGTCAGTCTCTCTTGTTATTTATTATTTACAGGATGCTTTCATTCATCTGCAGTAAAAAAAGTAGATAACTATGAGCTTTAATTTATTAAATACTAGACTGTTACCTCCAGGGTCCATGCTCCAACTGCAGTGTAAAGCCTTTAATTGAAACACGGTTGCTAATAACTGTGTAAACTCTGTGAAGTACAAGTAACTGTTTGTAATTTAACACGTCCATGTAGTTGAAGAGTTAGGGAACTGTCCAGATCAGACCTGAAATTAATTATTTGGGTGGGGAAAGAATAAAAAGTGTCCACAACTCACAGTGAATCTTTTTTTTTTTCATTAAAAAAAAAGCACTTCAATAACTATTAAAGAGTATCAGTTTGTCCAGCATAGCTATCTACTAGAAATTGATATGAAGAACTGAAGAAACATGTCATTGGCCAAGAAAGCAATGGGATCCTGGCCTGCATGAGGAGGATTGTTGCCAGCAGGATAAGGGAGGTGATTCTACTCCTCTACTCAGCTCTGGTGAGGCCACACTGGGAATACTGTGTCCAATTCTGGGCTYTCCAGTACAAGAGGGACGTGGAACTTCTGGGGGATGGTCCAGTGTAGAGCAACAAAGATGATTAGAGGACTGGAACATCTATCTTATGAGGAAAGATTAAGCAAGCTGGGCCATATATAGCCTGGAGCAGAGAAGGTTGAGACCGAATCTGATTAATATGTATAAATACCTGAAGGGTGAATGTAGGAAGGAGAGGGCCAAACTCTTCTCAGTGGTGGCCAATGGTGGMCAAGGTGCAATGTCCAGTGGTGGACAAGGGGCAATGCGTGTAAGCTGAAACATAGGAAGTTTCATCTCCATGTGAGGAGGAACTTCTTTCCTGTGAGGGTGACAGAGCCCTAGAACAGGCTGCCCAGGGAGGCTGTGGAGTCTCCTTCTCTGAGATCTTCCAAACCCACCTGGATGCCACCCTGTGCCCCGTGCTCTGGGTGTCCCTGCTTGAGCAGGACAGTTGGACTAGATGATCTCCAGAGGTCCCTTCCAACCTCAACTGTGATTCTGTGTACCCAATGACTTCCAACTCTTTGAAGAAAGGAYGACACAAGGAGAGAAGCCTGGGAAGATAAGACTTCTACACAGTTCAGATCTCTACCTTCAGCAATGACAGTACTTAGAAAAGAGCTGGAAATGCCATATGTCAGAGGGAGCATTGCTATTATCAATCAGCAAAATACTACACCTTAACTTGGAGGGAATAGAGAAGCAAATATGCTAACTGGAAAAAAAMCCCCATGCAATAGCAATCATAGACCTGCATGAAGAACCCTTACAAGAGCTGCACTAAGCTCCTGCTTGTGTTCCTCAATAGCCATGTCAGTTGGATATTTAAATCAACATTGTCACATAGCAATCTAAATAAATGTTCCAGTTTTCAGACTGATGTACTTTTGCAGCTTTTTTTGGCCCTAGAATCTATGAATAGGCAGCACCTCTAAAGTTCAAGCTGTTTATGTGGGTGGTGATCATAGTAGAACGTTAGATCAATGTAGCTTGACTTGCATGTGCAGAAACCTGCATGTTCACACTTACAGTGTTTTTCATCAGCAGATATCTAACTCAGAAACTATTTTACTCATTTTCTTGCCAGTATCTTAATTTAAACATAACTAGTATTCACTTTCCCCTTATTGYCATATCATACATATGTAATAAAGGATTCGATTCAGATTGATTTTAAGATTTCAAAATATAATTCACGTTATGGAGAGCGAGTCAATAAGGCCAGTGGGATCAACAGTGGTTTACAGATATCTAATGCAAGTATCTGATTTAGGGTGAGCTGTAAAAGTCTAGTTGTTTTTAGTATTCATTGACTATGCTGAGGAAATCTCCACTGATTATAATGGGAATAAAGACACCTACCTCACATGTAGACACAAATAGGTCATGTGTAGATACACATAGACACCTACATTTAGGCTGTTTAAAGTGGGAAATAAAATCTGCTCACCCTCTTTATCATGAGGCATCAACATTTGAATTTAGGCTTGAATAGTCACTTTATATATCCATTGTAAAGTAATTGCATTACAAATTTTTAAAAAATTGAATCTTACTACACTTGTTTTTAGCATCATCTGCTAATAAGATCTCAAAAACAGAGCATAAAGAAAACTTTCACAGTGCAGCTAAAGCACAAAGGACTGCTTCAGAGCTAAAGAACGAAGAGTTTTCCTGGTTCATTCTCAGTCAGGATAAGATTTTTCCTTTATGTAGGCACGAACACAAAGCAAASTGGGTCACCTGGGAGGGCAGATTTCCAAATCCCAAGTTTTGCTTCAGTCGCATAGTGTAGTTGTGTGTCAAGGTACCTAAGCAAAATGTGAATGAGTTCTGTCTTGGGTAGGCCTTGGTTAGTTCAATGGTTAGGAAAAAAAAAAAAATCTTGCTCTTCCTGGTCATTGCTACTGTGGAAATGATTAGTGATAATTGAATTCGTATCTCACTGAAAACAAAACAAAACAATGGCACTGTCTCTGCTTAGTAAGCTTTTGCAATTATCTTTGTCCTTTCTGTTTTTATCTTATTCACCTGGACGACTCACAAATTTGTTTTATAGCACCTGACATTGGCTTGTCATACCACAGAGAAAAATCTCCAGTTCCTGACCTTAGCATTATGACCTTGGGCCAAGTCCTCAAAGTACTGATCTCAGCAGAAAATCCCTAAATATCTTCAGTGGTTGGCTTACCAACTAACCGTAGTCATGAGAAGAGTGGGAAAAATAATAGTATTAAGGATTTCTTCCAGCATGCAATTCAGCAGATGTTTTTTTTTTTTTTTTTTTTTTTTTTTTGTCTAAATATTCATGTCTATTTTGTCTAAATATTCAAACATCTTCATAGAAATTTCTTATGGTTCTTTAGGGCCAAACCAGGAAGGACAAGGAGAAAGACAAGGACAAATCAGCATAGAGCATTCACTTCAATCTATGTGGCTTTCTGTCTTTAAAGGGGATCTTCATCAGCTGTCCTGAACAGTTCTGCATGTGTGGATGGGCCGCTCACTTCTCCTACTGATCTTCTATTGCATGAGCAGAAGGGGGGAAACAGCAAGCCTCTCCACGAAGYAGGTTTTAAGCCTGGCTAACTTCACAATTTGAGCAGAAGATAAAGTATTTTAAGTAGGTCTATCAACCTAAAGAAAGGGAATGATGAATTATTGAGACAAAGAGGGAAAAGGCGCAGAAGTAGTAAGCAGAACCATCCATATCACAGAATAACCAGTAAGGTTATTATGATCACACTGGTGATCATAAGACATATTATCAGAGTGAAACAAAGAAAGTGAGAGATTCTTATTTGATTCTAAAATTTTTGGTTCTGTAAACATCATATTGCTCAAGCATTGCCTTGAGAGCCTACAGTAGCTGCCCAGTAGGCTCAAGTTAGCGGGCAAAGGAAAGGACAATGGGATCTGCTAAGGGTTTCTGTTTCTGTTGCTGTTGCTGAAAGAATTGCTCTTTGTCATGACTTGGGAAAAAAAATAGTTATGTTTAATATCCTGATTTATTTCCTCCTTGATATTTCAGCCTTCTGCCTATTCCTTACCTAGCTCTTCCTTTCTTCACACCCAGGCAAACAGTGACCAGATCACTTCCAGATTCAAGTGAGAAATATGGTCACATCTGCATGGTTTTCCACCAGGCTATTGACTTCTCATTTGTRACTAGCTTGGGAATCTCTATGTCTCCTCCAGTGTGCCAGACAAACAAAAGGCAAACTAGAAATCATCTCCAGTTCTCTCCTTAGCTTTACATATTTTGTGGGCATGTCAGGAAAAAGAAAGCCTGAATCTAGCCTGAAACTTCCAATGTGTGGCTGTATCTGGGGCTCCAAACTCAAGTGTCTGAACCATGGCCTGTCATTATAGGTAACAACAAATCGAGTGAACTAAGGAGAGGATCTAGTAATAAGACAGTCTAAGGAACTACTGGCTTTCCCTTATTTTAATGATGTGCTTGTTGTGCAGACTGCCTACACTTTCAGTGAGATAGCTCCCATGTCAGGCTAAACTAAACAGGCGTGTTAACTCTTATCTCCAGCTATTTCATGTTTCCAGTGCTGCTCTGTCTGTGCATTTCACTGTGGTTTGTCTGAAGAGCCTGGCAGCCCCTACATCACCTTTGTGCCCCCTCTCATATCTGGTGCAGCTGCTGCCCTAGGGTGCTCTGCTAAATGGTGCTAAGGCAAATATAAACAGTTTGCAAACATGTGTTCAGGCTTGTCACTGCCGTGCTTCTCCTTATCTTGTCAGGAGCTGACTCTCCGCTCTCTGTATCAATTACATTCTCATTTAGATCAACATATATTTTATCCTTCCTTCTTGCATTGTAGCATGAAGTATAAGATATCATGCTTTATTTATACCGTCATCAGTGGCTGCTGGCTATCTACTGCAAGCATCTTTCAGAAACGTGGTTACTCCTGTCGCTCAGGTCAGTGACACAGAACATTATGCTATCTGCTTTCTCTAATAATTTGATTTCTTCACATCTTACAAATACAATAAATATCGGCTGAGATACAAACATAAAAGCTTTTCAGAAGCTTTGCTGAAGGAGAATTATTTTGTTCCACTTAAGCCACTTGAAGCATTTTGCTGTCCTTCACTGACATAATTTTTAATTTAACCACAAGTGCTCTAACACAAACATTTTGCCCTTTAAGAACTACAGAAGTTTCACTAGCTAGTCTTCATAGCAATTAGACTATGCATGCATCTGGAATTAAATCAAGCAGCTAGAGATGCCAAATCTTTGTATCACYTAAACAACTTACACAAGTATTTTCAAATCCATCCTCTGTCCTAAAATCTGCAATATTTGCTTAGAATCAAAGTTAATTGCTCCTCAGTGCCATTGCCTTTAAGTCCTTGAGACATTTCTTGCAGTGCAATTGTTTTATCTTAAACATAATGGTCTTCATTTTTTTTTCATACCCTTTGCCCTGTAGTACATGGTCGTGCACTTTATGGAACTTGTGTTAATGAAAGTAAGGAAAGGTGATGAAATCTGCATTTTCTAGCTGCACAGTGCTGGAACCAGTCTCTTTAAAAATGAATRCCTTGTACATGCCTTGTACGCTAGTACCCATGAGTGTATCTTTTTTTTTTTTTTTTTGTATTATAGGAATGATCTCACATTTCCTATGAATTTTGGTCTTGCAATGACTAGCTTGTGGTTTCCACAGAGCAAAACACAGCAGCATTAGTCTAGTGATTTCATAAAGGATGCTGTCTAGTACCATATCACAACTGTCATTCAGTTGCCTGCGTGTCATGGAATGGCCAGGGCTCTGCTCTCTGAAGTTTTGCTTGGCAGAAGCAGGCCAAGCTTCTGAAGTCTGGCTGGAGTGTGTGCCTGGGCAGCCCCACTGGCTCAGCCAGGAGATGGCTGCAGGCACAAAAGTTCAGCGCATGTATCCCTCACCCTGTCACTTGTCCCTAACCCCTGTGAAGTGTCTTAAAGGCAGTTGCTGTCATCCAATTGCCACAGGTTAGGTAGAAACAAATCAGGCTGCAGTTGCCTGCTTGGGCATGTCTGTCATGGGGAATTTTAACACGTTTCCTGTAGACAGATCCTATGTGGGAGCCTATGGATATTCCTTCTGCATCTTATGTCGTGGCATTAATTGGACTCTGCTCTGCTGGACATAGTCTTCAGTCTCTCATTTGGAAAAAGTGGAGGTTATACATAMCTCACAGGAGTGATACATGGTTATTAGACTTCATATATGTTAGGCAGGATATTCAAATTGTTAAGACACTCGGGAGAATTTCTGTGCTTCTATGAACATCTCTCATTATGCTTATTACAGATAGATGAATGAATTCAATGTTGTCTAGCACAGGACAATATCTGATGTGTTGCAGTCTGGTTGTTACTTCCAAGTTAGGTTTATTATTATTATTATTATTATTATTATTATTATTATGCAAAGGTAGAATTAGTCCAGGAACAGTCTTTGTGTTTTACAGAGCCCAGCATCCTGAGGTCTTGATCCATGACTCAAACTCTATGGCATTACCACAGTAACAATAACAAATTGTTCAGTAAAGTCATGGTGGCACCTCCCCACAAAGCATTTCAATGTGCTTCCAGTCCAAAAATGGAGTAACAGATCAGGTTTTCCAAGTGTCAGACCATTTATAYAACACTCAGTCCACACCATTCTCACATCCCTCCCACCACACGAGTAGTCTCTCATGAAATCTTACTGTGCTGTATGGAGACAAACGGATTCCTCCCACAATTGCTCCTCCCAAACATCAGGACCTATTTAGGCCCCTGCTGAGCAGGCAGCTTAGGGACCCTTTCCTTCCCATTTGACTCAGTCTTTCTTTCCCACACATRCAGTGTTGCTATGGAATAGCAGACTCCAAATAGGACCCAGATTATGGGTGTCTCCACTCATGTACATGAAAATATCCACTTGCTTTAGTAAACCAAAAGAATCCCAGTACCTCCATAATACACACCAGTATGACGTATCAGGGCACTATGACTTTAGTTCACTATTCATTTTAGTTGCCCCAGGAACTCTCTGCAGCTTTTTCATCTTCTCCGAACAACAGGGAAAACCTGTTGATATTCTACCTCTTTTTAAAAACTCATATTTGGGTATTTGGAGAGCATCTGCTCRTGGTGAGTTTAGAGAGCACTATTTCTTGTCTAGTCCACCTTCACTTTCATAGCAATTCAGGTCTCATGCCTATATCACATCATTGCTTCCTTTCTCAGATAAGAAATGTGACCCTTACAGTCCTACAGAAACTGGCACTGGACTAGAACAGGTGGATCAGCACGTTCTGATCTGCAAAATCAGATGCAGATGCATCTGATGCATGTTCACACTCATCCCTTTCCTCTTTTTCAAGTGTGTGCCTGTATGCTGAATCCCTGGARAAAGACAAGTCCTTTCTCTTCCCTTTCCTACTAAGTACAAGATAAAACTTCCAAAAATGCTGAGTACCTTTATCTCACTGCTGTGATACATGGGTAATTCTTTCTGATGTCCATTCCATGTATTAGCCAAAAAAACTAACAGAAGGTATGATAAAGAACTGAGATCAATCTAATGGTTTAGACACTACTCCCAGCATAAAAGAGAAAGAGGATTTCAGAATTAACTGCCTCTTACAGTAGCAACACCCCTCAGTTGTAAACATGCAATTTGTGGATATAGCTTTTTGATAAGATGCTTAAACTGAAGAATCTACATAGAATCATAGAATCATAGAATGCCGAAGGTTGGAAGGG
>NW_020455586.1:259384-262949 GCF_003342845.1 Nothoprocta perdicaria
ATGGATTTGTGGGTGTCGAGGCTCCCTAGATGCTCTCTGACCCACTCTTCCTCTACCCAGGGCAAGCCTTCCTCCCTCTGGCTCTCTTCGTGTGTAATGTAATGCTAACCAGCTAACATGTAATGCTAACCAGCAGATTGTGTATCTAGGCTYCTTTGTAATCAGTGGAGATGTAGARGGTCCAGACAACCGTGATTTACGATGCTCTAGGATATATCGTATGGCTTCTACTTGTACCTCCAGATGCACTTGGGTCTCCCATAGACTTAGTATGGTAGCTGCCATCGTAACCTCATGCAGCACCATACCCTAGGAAGTCTTCAATGGCTTTAGACATCTCAGTTTCAGGTGTCAAATCAAGATCTCTACAGAGTATAAACATCTAGTTTACAGGTAGACATCTAAATATAGGTGTGTTGTGCTGCAAGCCAAAGCTCATCCTTAATCATTAAGTGATAGCTACAGAACTTTTCACTTTCTAGGTTATGTGGGAATTACACAGACRCTCTTAGAAGACACAAGAGTTCATAATCTATGTCTTAATAGCTAATCTTATCTAACTTACTATTGTAACCACTGTACACAGAAGTTCAAGTTGAAARGGACATTTTGTCCTCAAGTCTTACTGATATACAAGCTGCCAATATGGTAAGTGTATTTTGACATTTGGGGAAAAAGGACTTCCAAACAAGGTATTACTATTTTTTTTTCCGTTATAAAATGGAGTCCTTGTCACCACCACCATATGAAGAYGGGTTACATGATATTTGGATCTCCTGCACACCATCACACTGGCCTTCTGGGAGTCTCTAGGTAGGGACTYCTTTGATCTAAAAGACAGGGTGTCTTGGTGCTGTGCTGTTTAATTTACAGTAAGAAAGGGGACTGTCTCCTAAAATCAGAAGACTTCTTCATACTAGCTGCACAATCACAGTACTTCATAGGTKCTTTCTCTCTTTCCTGAAAAGGGGAATGTGAAATTCTTGGGGGAGGAACTGAGTATCACCCAYTGATTCTTCGCTTCTCTTGACTTGAAAGGACTTATATAGATGACATTTTCTTCTCATCTTTTTAACAATTCTTCTCATCTTTATTTTTTTCCAAGTAAATTCTTCTTATTCCATCGTCYGAGAAGATGAGAACACTTGAGGGGGATGCTTTCTTCATTTTGTTGAGGTCTTTTTTTTTTTTTTTGATCATTTGCACATTCTACATAATAAAGTATAAAATATACTTTTGCTCATGAATCTTCCTACTGATCACATAGGTGTAATGCTTACACCTAGTTCAGTGTCAGTTAATGACRGACCATTTATAAACTAATTAAAGTGTTGAAAAGGATAATTTATACTTAGGCTAAATAGGACTAAGTATATATTATATGACTTTTTAACATTGTTATATGTATTTCACCAGAGAAAAAAAGACTTGCTCTGTTTATTCACATTGGGTCAACTCTACTTTCCTTGACTTTGAGTTTGTATAAAGAGGGATTCTGAACAATTTTTGCCCTTGCAAGTATTTGCATGGTGGCATTCCCCTGAAGGCCTGACCTGTTTTGGGAATCTGCTCAAAGCACATTAGCAAAGGTGTAAGGTCAACATTAGTTAGAGATATAGAGTTTCTGCTTCTGTTCTAACTCTGGTTAACTTTAAATCACATAATACTGTCCAAATCATCCCTTTTGGATYAGTAGCCACAATCTCTGATCTCTGAACGACGATGCGATGTTAAGTTTTGCTTTTGTTTAAAAAGTCAGGAGCTGCATGCTAGCCCAAGGGAGATATATAAACCAAYTATGCGGGCGGAAAGCTTGCTGATGACTTTTTGTTTGGTACAGAACACAGATTGTTCCCAGCTACATAATGTTGGCGGTTTTGGTCAAGGGAAGATAGACGGAGATYGCTGGTATTTTGGGAAGGCTCTAGATCAATTTTATGTTTGTAGGGAGCAGTGACATATGAGCAACCATGAATAGCACTAGGGCTGCTACAAACTCCCAGCCAGCTGGCTGCAGGTGGCCGAGCCAGCTCCTCTTCCCAACAGCCTGTGCAACTCGGGACACCAGGAAGGGCAGCTCAGGAGCTCAACAGGCAGCAGACCAAGAGCACAAAAACAAGGATSAGGCCCTTCCTCAGCACTGTTACCTTTGTCTCCTTATTTTTCTTAACTTTTATCACTCAAGTTTTCATTGTTTCATTGTCTTTTTCTGGGCTTGGTTACCTAGAGATAGATACCCACCACATACACATAATGTACCGCAAACTCCATAGACCACTTCTTGCAATATTGCCCTTCATTTCTGCGCATTGTTCTTCAGCTCCATAAAACAGGGTGACAATATTTAAATATTATGTAGACAGAGATCTGGCAGCCAAAACTGTTAATCTGTATGTATAAATACAAAAACACATTGGAAACAACACAAAATTACGAAATTTTCAGTTTTCCAGCACTTCTGTTCGCATGCTGGCTAAATATTAATTGCAACAGTTTCCCAAATGTTGATAATCATACAACTACCCTCATGCAGAAGGAAGGGACTACTCCCACCCTGCATTTTTCATGCTCTAACCTTAAAATTCTTGCAGAGGCGTCAGCCTCTGTAGCTTCAGGAGAAAAACACAACCTCTGACCGTGTCCCCATGAACCCCAACATGAATAAAAATGTCACAGGTGAAAATAATATTGAGATGCTTTGAATTTTAAATCTGTTAGAGGAAATAAAGTCAATATGGAAAGGCTAGAACTTTGTCCAGAAAGCTAAAGGTGATGAAGGAAGTAATGTAGAAGGCTTTTGCAATGGAAGCCAGAGCCGGAGAGGAGAGAAAGCTGCTCCCTATCCCACTTCCATTACCTCCGTTTTCCCCTTCCCCTTTCTTTCCAGCTTTCCTGCTGCCCTCTCATTGTCTTTTCCGTTTCCTCTTGCTCTCCGTCCTGTTACTTCCAGCCCCTTCCAATATCTGCCCAGTTCAGCAGAGCATCCAAAACATGGCCAGGGAACAGGGGCCTCAGGCTGCAGCTCCACCACTGCCGCCAGACTCGGGAGCACGTGCGTGGATCCATAGGGCTGCCTTTGTGCTACAGGGCCTCGAGGGGCTGTGTGGTGGTGACCCGGGACACGGCAGGGGCCGCGCTCCCCGTGTGGGACTTTGCAGCACAGAGCTCAGGAGCTGCCCTGTCCACCCGTGTCCTCCCAATGCAGCGCAGCAGAGGCTTGGTGCTGTCCTGGTATGGCCTTGGTGGGAATTGGCAGCGGGTTGGGGCATCCATGGATGGACAGGGCAGCTCCTGAGCTCTGCCGAGCTCTGCCCTAACATGGCCTTGGTGGGAATTGGCAGGGCCCGGGAAGCCCAGGTGCGAATAACCCTAGCTAGCGCATCAGGCACTGTCCTGGCACAAACCAGTGTTAGGGGGCCACGGCGGGTCCTTGCCAAAACACTTTTGGGGTATTTTTTTAGGCATAGGGAGCCGGGCGGAGGCTGATCCATGCGACGTGTCGGCCCCCCACCTCGCTGGGGGCGGCGGCCGCGGGGCGGCTGCGGGGAGCGAGGCGGGCAGGGGG
>NW_020455586.1:263424-266342 GCF_003342845.1 Nothoprocta perdicaria
GCTGCCGGTGCTGCCGGTGCTGGTGTTGCGCTCTCCCGCCCCGGGGGCTGCACAATGGCAGTCGCGCAGTAGGATGGATCCTGCCGTGGCTTTTGTTCTGCAGATCCACCCATCCTCCTAAGCAGCCAAGTAGCGGGCTATGGTTTTCTCTCCGGGGATCGTCCGTGTTTTGCCGGGGGTGTCTCTGAGGAGGTTTTGGCGGCCTCGGCTGGGATTTCGCTACCATACTTTTCGTTTAGCTTCGTGCTGCTGAGGATAAAAAAAAGAACAGGAGAAAGAAAAGGAAAAAAAAAAAAAAAAAAGAAAAGAAGGATTTTTCCCCCTTCCTCTCTCCACGCTTTTGATTATAATCCAATGTTGATCTAGGGGGGGAATAACCGTTCAGCCTGGCTGAAAAAAAGGCATCCATTGAAAAGTCTCAAAGAAATATACCACGTGAGGAAAAAAAACTGGGAGAAGATCGGAATATAATCGCTTTTTCTATGATAAAACTGGTGCCCCTCTTCAGGAGAACTGGTCTCAATTTATTATTATGCAACCACAAGGATCTCTTCTTTCTCAGGGTGTATAAGCTGCTGGATTGCTTTTCGCCCAAATCAATGTGGTTTCTTTGGAACATTTTCAGCAAAGGATCGCATATGCTGCAGTGTCTTTGTGGCAAGAGTCTTAAGAAAAACAAGAACCAAACTGGTAAGCAATCCATTGCATTGCGCTGTTTTTCTTTTATGCTACCCTGTCTGTTGCTCGCCGAGGTAGATCTGCAATCCTGCCGTGGGGAGAAGGGGGGCCGTGTAACGAGGCCAGCACGGACATGCATGTATGTACGTGTGTGAATAAGCAAGGAGCAGTTTGGATTCGCTTCGGCCACTGTCACCACCGGGGGAAAAAGAATAATAATTAAAAGCGACCCCAGCCCCGTCTGCATCTCCTAGTTTCTACGTGCTATTTCCAAGGAGAAAAAGAAAAGAAAAAAAAAAACTTTTATATCGCTACCCTTAGAAGGGGCAGCCGGGAGGGCTGTGCTGAGCCCACCCTCTGCCGCCCCTGAGCCGAGCCCTCCGTGCCCACCCCCAGAGGGGCCGTCGGTTCGGGGCAGGGCAGCGCGGCCCCCCCGGCTCCCCGCGAGCCCAGGTTGCGGTGCCGGTTGCCAGAGCCGCGGTCCTGTGCGGCACTTTCTGACGAGCTGCAAAACCGACCTGCCCCCCTCGCCCCCCACCCGCCTCACCGCTCGCTCGGCTTCCCCGAGCCAAGCCTGGTACCCCCGGGCCGGGGCTCTCCGTTAGCGCTCACGCCCCCCTGCTCTAGGTGGGGAGGCCCGAGGGGGCGCTGAGGAAAGGGGGTAGGCACCTTCCTCGGGGGTTTGTGCCTGGACGGCAGCGACACTGGAGGATGGTCCGGCAGCAGCCACCCCCTGCCGGGATGTCCCCTCTGCGGCCGCGGCGGGGTCCCTGCGAGCGCCTCCGTGCCTGCCATGCGGCGGGCATCGTGCGCCCGGCTCCGGCGGGGCAACTTGCGGTGCATTACATAAGAAATGCAAATGCGGCCGCCCCGGGCCACGGCCCCCGGCGGGGAGCGGGGACGGGCACTGGGGGTCCCGACTGTGGCAGAAGCCGGCGCCGGCGGGAGGGGAGCGATGCCCCCCGGCAGCTTTGCGGGAAACACCGGCCCTGGCCGCCTCCGCGCTTTGGCCGTCGGACTGTGTGTCCCGTCCATCCCCTCAACCCCTCGCGGCCGGCAGCTTGTCCGCAASCCGGGGCCGTGCGGGGAGGATGCTCGGTGCGTGTGAGTGTGAGTGTGAGCGTGTCCGTGAGCGAGCGCGGCTGCCCTGCAGTGGCAGCTGCCGAACAGGAGGCTCCTGACGCTGCCACTGCAGTGTAGTAGATCATAGGCTCCCGTYGCCTCCCTGACACCCCAACACCAACAAGCAGCAGCCCCGGCCGCGCGTGCCCCGAATCGGCCCGGCCCCCAGCGGCTGCTGCTTCCCGCAGCTCAGCGTGCAGGTGGACAGCCCCTCGGCGGATTTGTTTTGTTTTATTTATTTATTTTTCTTCCTCTCCCCTCTCCCGTTTGCATTTGGCTCCTTTCCCCCCCATCGCTGCCGCTGCAGCAAAAGAGTGGCCACTTCTCCGCATACCAAGGAGGCCCAAATGCCTCCCGCAAAGTGCCCCTTTGGGCGCCCTTTGGACGCTGCAGCAAGCGGCTTCCCTCCGAGGGGGAACAGCTCCCAAAAGCCAGGATGGGCTCGGGTGGCCTCTCCCTCAGCCCGAGCCAGCGCGGAGGCTCCGAGCTGCCTTCCCCCGCGGGGGCTGTTGCCGGCGGCAGCTTCTAGACCTTTCACATCGCATCCTGCCGCAGGCCCGTTTCGGAGGGGCGGCCCCGGGGGGAGCCCGGAGGGCCCGGCCCGCCCCTTGGGCCTTCGGTCCCGCGTGGGGAGCGCGTCCCCTCCGCAAGGGCGGAGCGGGATCCGCGGCCGCCGCGTCGCGGGGCCCGGGCGCAGGGGCAGAGCACTCGCCCCCTTTCCGAAACCCCTCTCCGGAGCGGCGCCTAAGCGCTGATTAACTGTTTGGGAAGGCTAATAAGCACTAATCAGCTTGGCGGGATTAGCTGAGATGCCGATAACGGGCGCTTGTTGCTCGGGGGCAAAAGATCTCCTGCGTGTCCGTATTTCCCCCTCCCGCAAGGCGGCAGCGGGCCGGGGTCCCGCGGCCCTCGCCGTGGGCCAGGCCCAGCCCTGGCACCCCGCACTGCCCCTGCCCGGCGCCCCGCGGGACTTCTGGGGAGCACCTGGGGCTTTCGCTTTGCAAAGGTGCCAGAAGAACAAGCAGCTGCCGCGGCCGGCACCGTGCAGGGAATGGGGCAGGTTAGGCAGTGCCTTTTATTTCAGTGTAGCTAGTTATTCTTGGCCTGATGCACTTTTT
>NW_020455586.1:266447-305335 GCF_003342845.1 Nothoprocta perdicaria
TTTTTTTTTTTTTTTTAAGTCCTATTCAGTAGTTGGTCTTTTTCCAGAAACGGGACTGTGTGGTTTGTTTCCCTGCTTTGCATTTCCTCTCTGCCGCTGGCCGCAGCCCTCTCGCTTGTGCCCCCTTCCTTCCTCCCAGGACTCCTTTGCCATCTCCGGGGCTCCAGGTGGCTTTGTGGGTGGCTGCAGGGATGAAGGAGAGCCAGAACAAGGGGCGAGCAGGGCAAGGAAGGACATGGAGCCCAGTGGGAGCTGTGCGAGTCACGGGCAGCGTTGCGTCACAGGCTTTAGTTTGCTCCGTCACAGAAATGCGTCTGTCTGAGAAAACCTTTCAGTTTCAAATTTGGGATCCTGGAAAGAGCTGTCACTCCTTGCTCGAATGATGTGCCTGCTTCACATTCGTTTGTAAGGGGAGAAACCCTAAGGCTTAGTCAGGGAGTTGTTTGAGTTTTTTGAATTTTGATTATGATTTAATAACAGAAGAATTAACAGTGCTCTCCATAGCTTCYGCATCCTGGTCTCGGCATCCTGGTCCAGCATGAAAATACCGACCGTCTGTTGGATTCCCTGTTGCATGTTGTCATTTCCACTGAGCCCTGCCCTGCCGGCCAGGAGTCTGTGTGGGAAAGATTTCACCAAATCTGCGACTTTGAGTCCCACAAAGAGTTAAAAATTGCTTGAGCCCATAAGGCCTGACCAGGGCCTGCAGTGGGAAGGTGGCATCCTGGTGGCTTTCYGCTGAAGAGAACTGTGTGTCTGCTTAGGGAGGGGCTACGTCCTGGGGAAAATTTTAGCTTTGAGGGGACCTGGAGAAGGGGAAGTACCTCTGGGTATATTGTGAAGCAAGTGCAGGAAGTGACTACATTTTTTACCAAACAGCAGCTGTTTGGTTGCCTATGGGAGATGAGTTGGCTGGCTGGCGTGCTGGGTGTCCCCGTGGCTGGGATTGCAGTCGCATTTCACTGCTGGTGGCAGCCCAGCAGACCGAGGATGTATCACATTTCCCTCTCCATTTACCTCCACTGAGGCATCTCTCCAACTTAGGCAAGGGTGTTGACAGGAGCAGAGATGGAAATTGGCATTACTATTAATATGTTGCTGATAGAGGAATTTAGTTTCCGTTAGTAGCAATCCCGCATCAATCTCCAGCCCAAAATCTATTTAAAAAGAAGAACATCTGAAATGAGGTCCAGGTCTAAACTGGGGCTTACTGTATCATCCCTTGCTAAACTCCTTCTGCATAAAACAGTCAGGCAGCTCCTTAATGGTTGCTTATCATGCGGAGCAAGTTTCCAAGCATTGCCACATGAAAATGGATCCATTCAAAACAGAGCGCTTGGTCCTGCTGTAAAATACATATTGTGTAGCATTGTTTGAATGTCGAGCTGGGGCCACCCGCTGCACTCCTTGCTCCTGGAAAACAAACCTCCCACCAAAAGATCAAAGACGTTTTGCCCAAGTAACAGCTGCAGGATCAGGTCCGTGAAGTTTCTCCCTTGCAGGTCTGAACAGTAGCTCCAACTGCTTAAATACCATAGACTCCTACAGTGTTATTAGAAGYACCATGTATTTTTCTCTGATAGCACTAAAATGGCCAATATACATGGATCTCACCTACTGAAGTTTTGTCCTCAGTGGAATACATTTCCTGAATTTATACAAATTTAATTATTCTTGATCAAATTAAATTGCATATTCTACTTGGTAAGGGGTGAAATTTATTCCTGCTCATGAATCTCCCTACTGCGATAAAATGCTTACACTTAGTTCAATGTCAGCTAATGACAGGCCATTTATAAATGAATTCAAGTATACAAATGATATCTTATGCTGAGGGAAAATATGCAAAATGTATTTATAGAGATCATTGGCTTAAATATTTATGTTTATGAAGTTTTCATCTGAGGACGATATTTATTCCACTTACCTACTTAGGTTATGTTAAGTATATCAGGTTTAGGCTAAAGTTCCGTTAACTTGAAATCTAAATAAAGAGTTAGAGGTTCAGAATTTGGACCTCTGTGGAGATTTTCTATCCAGTATCCAGCATCTGTCAAAATAAAATTTGGAAAAGGGGGAGCTGCTTGAAATGACTTTTTTTTTCATAAGGCCTTTGCAAACTTGAAGAAATAAAACGCAGTGCATTCCACCAACTTTGTGGTGGCATTTTGTAGCTTGCTATTAAGCTTTTGGTGTAATTGCTCTACTGAGCCCTTTGTATAGTTACTCCACATGCAGAATGAAACACTGCAGGCCTAGARTGTGGTTGAGCAAATGCTGTGACTATGTGCAAATTAAACTATGCTGAGTATCTGCAGACGTTCGCCAAATGTGCTTATGAGCACAGGAGCAGGGTTCATGTGGTCAAGGATGATCTTGTTAACTTGGGAACAATGGTTTGTTTCTCTACCTAATTCTGTTCMAGAATCCTGCTGTGATTTTGGACAAGATGTTACTTCCCCATGCTTTGCTCTCCTGCATATTAGAAATTGCAGACAACATCTGAGCATTGCACAAATGAGCTATTTTAGCTGCTTTTGGCATTTCAGTGAATGATAGCTTTGCAAAGACAACTTGCTAGCTTACTAAACATCTTACTGAGTAATAAAATGTAGACTGATTTTAAAATTTTGGAATCTGAGCTGTGCAAAATAAATTGTTGTGGTGTAGCACAAGGCTTGAACAAATAATGTGCCTGAAAGCRATTTGCTGCTGTTCATCTGGACTGTATGCAGTAGTAAAGCAGTGTACCTGGGAATAAACTTCGCAGGACTGGGACCAGGATTAGTTCAGAAAGTTCCTGCTTCTCGCACAGAGTGTGTTTCAACTGTCAGAACAAATTAAGTGAGTGGGAAGAAAATATTTTTATCTGAGACCATGTGATGAAGTGCTCAACCGAGTATATTCATCTTCAGACTGGATACTAAAATAATTATTTATCATGTTTTCAAAGTGGATCCTGAGAGGTTCTGAGCCACTCAGAAGTGCTGAAAATCATAATTGCAGAGGGAATTGATGGTGCTTGGCACCATGATGAATTGAATCCACAGTGGACAAAATGCATGTAAGTAACGTTCGTTTTAAGTTAAATTGCACCAAAGGTATATGAACAGCAAACAAAGCTSTTATCCAAATGAGGAACATGATGTCTTTGAAGAGGATCTCTTTGAGGGTAAAACCTCCAAAATCATTAAGTGAACAGCTTTTTAATGGATAAATGGAACGCTTTTATTTTGTGTATCTGAAGCATAACCTATTAAAAGCACTCTATTGAGCACTAGGAATGGAAGTAAATAATTGCTGATGAGTCTGCCTTGAGAAGTCAGAATAATATCTCCTGTGGTAAAGTTCAATGCACTAGTTCTAGTTACATATTGTGTTGTTAATAGTTTGAGCCTTCGTATTGGATGGTGACTTGGGGTAAATGACAACAAATGATACCTTRTTTGTTGATAACAGTTGATGGTGCAATTTTAATGGCCATACTTTTGAGTTTTGACTCTGACACCTTTTCATTTTACTTTTAACTAGAAACAATATGAGGAGTCAGGCTGAACATTTTTATGCTTGCACACAGAAGGTAAAATCTTGGAAATTATTTGATTTAATCACTCTTTTGGTACTAAAATTAAACATCACATTTGATGGCAGAATACAAAGGTTAAATATTTTGATCCTACTGGTATTACTTTTTGCTTTAGCTCTCAGAAAGTGGTGAAAATAAACCATAATTCTCTGTGAGGACTTTGCTGTAAGGAGACTCCAGAAAGATCCGTATTTCGATGAACTTATATGGGGATAAACTTTGCTGTTCTCTCAAGATGCATCATATCATCTCCATTTCTTTTTTCATGCAGCTTTGTCATTTAAAAAGATCAGAACATTTCAAGGATGTAGAATGCACAGGGCCTATACCTTATGGTCTTGAATAAATCCTGCTTCCGTCAGTGGGCAGTAGGCGGCATARGAAAAAATAGGAAATGGGCAATTCCTTTTTTTTTTTTTTTTCTTTCCTCTTACCTATCCTCTCAGTATTCAATAATCATTGGAATGTTTTAAACATGAGCTTTCATTCAGAGTACTACACTTGGTAGCATCTGAACGGGATATATCCCTTTAGTTTGTCATGTACCATTTCCTTTTTTGTCACCTAAAACTTAGCAGTTTAGCTGTGTGCTGTGTAGAAGAAGTGTGTGGAGGGCTTTGTGTTGCCTGGGTCTTTCCTTGTTCTTGGGTCCTTCACCTTATTTGTGATTACTCATTACAGGAATTTTTCATCTATTAGATAAAGTGAGGAGTATTTGCTACATTGTGTCTTCTCTATCCTTAAACTTTCAAAAATACATAGTACTTCTACCATCTGTGGTCCTGTGTAGTTCAGCTTGCAGTTGCTGGGGATGTAGAACATCTTAGGAGAACAAAGATGAAGGAGCAGCTGTCCCCTGTGCACATGGATCTGCTGCTGTGGGCACGTTGGAGTCATAGGAGTGTTTTGGTTGTGTGGGAATTGTGTGGGGGTTGTGCATGGGCTGTTGCTACAGTTTCCCCATAGCTCAGAAGYTGACAGAGCCTTAGTACCAAACGGAGGAGTGAATCTCGTCTTGTCAGATAGTCTCTGCTTCCATCCAGCTGAAGGGAGCTCATTCCTATGGATTTTCTGGGCCATGGGATAAGGAAGTATCTCCTGCAAAGGGCATGTTATCATAAAGTCCTTTCTCATGAGGGAAGAGAGGGGATTTTTCTCCCTGAGCAATTTTTGAAGAACTGAGTTCTACTGTCACCTGAAAACGAGGATTTTGTACCACTGTGGAATGGCTAAGCAGGAGAGTGAGCTTGCATATAATAGCAAAGGCCTCTGTTTGCATATAAGTCTCTTGATTCTCGGCAATGCTAGCAAAGRAAATACGGAAGAATTTCATGCTCTTTTAATGAGCTTTTGAGCCGAAAATGTTAATTTAAAGGAAACAAGTTTGCCAGACTTATTACTCTTTCAGTAAATGTATTTCTAAGCATGTCCTACTACCTTTGAACATTATGTCCAGATTAAGGGCTTCTAGTTCATGTTTTTCATTAGAGAAGTGTGTTACGGAAGGTTGCCATTGCCCAGTAATTTCCACGCATATCACTCATTGCTAATATACATGAATTTACTGACATCAAATAAAATGAACGGGAACTAACAGAGCAAAACTTAGTAGAAAGTCTGACAAAAGATATGGAAAAGCCAGAGAATAGTGAAATACTTTAAAAAAAGTGGTATCATCAGGACATAAGTATCCTCTGAAACAGTGTCCTATAAGGAATATCTTAATAAGAGTTAAATTAATAGTACTGCATATTAATATATAGTGCTTAAGGTATAAAAAAACTTTGATATTCCTGCAACTAGAAATGGCAATCCAGTCTGCTAAAAGTCTCTGAAAAAAAAGAACCTAAAAGTGATTTGGGCAGATTATCCCATTAAGGCATCAACCCAAAATCTCAGGTGTGACTGAACTTGAAGCTGATTAAAATTCCAGTGTGATTTTGTTGCTTTGACTCTGTCATCTTTTAATAAAATCTGTGTTTTTAAAAGCTTTTCACAGGTGGATTAGAATTTGGAGAACTTTGTGACCCCTAGAGTCTAGGGGTCTAGCCCTACTGTCCTAGCCCCCTGCCTGAATTAACYTTTTCACACTTTGTTTTCTTTTTGTCTTCATGTAAAGTCAACTCTCTGCCTCAAAAGCATGCTTACACAAACTTGCAGCAACAAAATTTGTTGGTTTGCTGGCTTTATTCAGACCCGTTTCATTGCCATACACTTGACCTTGACTGATCCCTGATATTGTAGTGTGTATGTATGCTTTCTCTTGTATTTCTTTCTGCTCTTTCACCTGCTGCAGACATCTCTCTCTTGTAGTTTGGGTCATAATATGTGAGGACAATTAAGCCTTAATTATATTTCTTTCAGATATTTTTAAGTTCTGCCCACTTTGAAAAATTAACAAATGGCAGTGAGCAGAGCTACCTTACAGATTATTACTGATATAATAGATATTTAAGATGATGAAGGGCAGACTGATGGGTTGTCTTCCGTTTTACAGGACAGGAGCTGTATGAATGATTCTTTTCTCACTTTCTGCTAATTTAGAATATCAGGAGAAGTACATAATTGTAGAGGTAGTAAAGCAGCTGTGACTGATTAAGAAAAGACAAAATGCGTGTGAAGATTCTGAAGATCAAAGAACAAATTCTGCCTCTTCCAATTGTTTTGAGGATTGTTTGAAGATAAYGGCTTGAGGACGAAATGCCTTATATGGGTTTCCACTGTTAATCATGAGAATTCATCTTACAGGGAAATTTCTAGATAATATTGCTGAGCTCTTCTTTCTTGACCAGTCCAGACCAGAGAGAGAAAGAGAGAATTGTCTCCGGATCCTAGCTTTACCTCAAGCTACGTGCCTTCTCAAAGCCTGTCATCACTGTAYCCTGCTGAAGCTGTCTCAGGAGTTTCCTTCAGGAAAGGGGTTTATGTTCAGGAGAGCAGCTCTATAAAGAGGGACTTGGGCGTCATGGTGGACACCAAGTTAACCCTGAGTCAGCAGCATGCCCTTGTGGCCAAGAAGACCAATGGGATCCTGGCCTGCATGAGGAAGAGTGTTGCCAGCAGGTCAAGGGAGGTGATCCTCCCCCTCCACTCAGCCCTGGTGAGGTCGCATCTGGAGTACTGTGTGCAGTTCTGGGCTTCCCAGTACAAGAGAGATGCTGCTCTCCACATCTCCAGCAGAGAGTCCAGTGGAGGGCTACRAGGATGGTTAGGGGCCTGGAACATCTGCCTTGTTAGGAAAGGCTGGGCCTGTTCAGCCTAAAGAAGAGAAGGTTGAGGAGGGATCTGATCAGTGTCTATACCTCAAGGAAGGGAGAGAGAAGGACAGCCTCTTTTCAGTGGTAGCTGGCAACCTTTGAAACTCATGACATGAACTCTTGTGCTCTTGTGCACTCTTGTGGAACAGCACCAATACAAGAAGAATTGGGTTGTTTTATATCAAATAGATCATTATGTAGGGTTTTGAGTTGAAGTTCCACATTTTGGAAGGACTTGTTTCATTTTAGTCCTAGACTTTAAATCCTGAGAAAACTTGTGGACTTACAGAAATGTAACACACATACAAATAAAGCTTTTATAGTTTCTAGGATTATATCTTACGCAGATAAGATCAGTAAATTTCAACATTGGACTGTGAATCAAGGTTATGGGAATGGATTCATTGTGATTTTGTGTTCAAGTGTCTTGTTTCAGTTTTATCTTTACCATTTACAAGGGATGATGTATCAGGAATATCACTAATGTGAAATGGAGATGAATCCTGCAATTTGTAGGTCAGAAGATACTGTATCTCATTTTTAACGACAGTGTCTGTGACAGGGTGCCTTGAAGACACTGTCTTTAGCACTTTCACAGCATCCACCAGRTTTGAGAATTGTCACGACCCAATAAGCCTTTAAGCACATTGAGGATAATTAGGAAAATTAAACTGGACCATAAGAATATGTGATGAATATTGTGGTGTTTCCACTGTACAATTACTTAGTTTTATGTCCTCTTAGATGCTACAATGGCATTATTTTATTCCACATGTACCAGTTGCCATTGGGTGAATGAAAATATATCAGTTTAAGACCTTATAAGCAATGCAAAAGTAAACTATTAATTGTGCAGACTAGGTTGAAACCTTTTTAATAAAATTTAATTTTTAGGAAAAAAACAGTCAAATGAGAAMTCATTAGGTATGCAGAGGCCTTTGGCTTTCAACTAAAGTTATTATCATCTAGATTGCTTGCCAAAAGTGTTCCTGTGAATAGATTTAAGATGGAAGATGAGGAAAAGATAAATACTATTTTTTCAGTCATATAGGATATAATAATTTTGGGGGTGGATCTTGATGACGTTCAAATAARAGTAAGTCAGACTGTGATGTTAATATATTAAGCGAGATGTTTTCAAGTGCTGTGTGGATCATACTCGAATAGTGTGGGATGYTCTTTCTCCCACTTATTCTCAGAGGGAGATAAAAAACAGAATGACAAAAGAAATTATAAAATAAATAATAAGAGGACTCAAGAATCTGTAGTCATTTAGAAAGGTTGTTGGTATAGAATTCTGCAGATTTAGAAAATCTTTAAGCTACTTACCAGCTGAAGAGCAGATATACTCCTAAAATTTATGGATATTTCTCATGGAAAACAKCTATTTCTAGAAATGTCTCTTTATCAGGAACATCTGAGAGAGTTACATTTGGTAGATTGTAGCTCCTCATGATTTTTACCATGGATAGCTATCTAACTAGAGGTAAATACACTTGCTTGTACCACTTTGCCTTCATAAACGAAGGTGCTCCCACACTCTCCCAAGTCAACCAGCCATTGGCACAGGGTTCTGAAGGGATGGCCTTGTGTGTGGCCCGCAGCTCAGTGTCTTGTCTCCTGCTCATCTGCCTGCGGTCATGGGGCAGGCTCAAGCACTCCATAGGAGCATATGGAGCCCAATTAAGCCAACAGGTGAAGCTACACAAGTGTGGTCACTGTCAAGTGATGGGCAGTGTAGGTGCCACAGTACCTGCAGGTTGAAGAAAATACTATTTAACATGCGTTGTACACATTTCGACTGATCTTAAGCTTTGTAAACCTTTTTGTTTTTATCAGACAATCATGCTGTAAGCAATGACCAGCCTCATGAAATACTGCTTTTAAACTATAGTGATAACTGACTGGAAGCAAGTGACYTTTAATCTTTATCATCAAGTTAAAATCTTTCAAAGACATTTTGGCACACCTGTAAGCATTAGGTAGTGTGAACAGGGTAGTAGAGGTTCACTATTAATTTCTGGGTTTATTGCAGTAGGATATTCCAGAGCACAGTTGAGTAAGTGAAGAATGCTGGGTATCATGCAGGGCTGGTTGACCACCATGGTGGTTACCCTGCAGCTTGTAAAGTAACTTTGAAGTGGGAACAGTCTCTTCCTTCTTGCTGATAGAGGGCAAGTTGGAGTGGAGAGTTTGGCATTAATAAACATTTCCCCACCTTAAATTCTTCTGTGCTTGTCACGAACCTTAGACTGAATTTATATTGCTTAATTAAAAAGCGCCAGGGATTGATCCAAAGCCAGATGGCACTGGCTGGCTCATATCCACCTTGCTTGGAGTTCAAACCCTCCCTAGCAAATTTGGCTAGCAGAGAGCTGACTGAAGTGGTCCAAAGCAGTTTGGTATTTGAGTAGCAAGGTGATTATGGAGCTAGTGCTTCTTCTGTTTAGCCAAAAAGGATCAGGAAAGTCATTTTCTTCTCCCTGAGGAAAGTTACGGTGGGTTCTCCGTATAGGGGAAATAACTCATATTCTCCCRCCTAGGAGTGGCAATGCACCTAGGCTATCAACAGGATATGACACCATCCCAACCAAGCAAAGAAGATTCTAGAGTCACTGCAGAAGGGATATGTGAATCCTTTGAGGAAGAAGCACCTAGAAAAGCACTTTACATGAATGCTTAAGCCTGTGAAAAGCTGGCGGTGGAGAAAGAGAGGAATATCCAGCTTTGAGTCTGGCTCTTGGCAGGTCAGCACTGTTGGCCAGTGAGTAACTAGTTGTTTTATAGCATTTATGTCTCCCATTTGCTGGGACTTCTCAAGGGCATCCAGTATAGGTTGCTGCACTTTCTACTTGATCTTCCTTTTAGCAAAAGGACATATATTTCCCCTGTACTGCTACTAGTTCCTCTCTTCCTTTATACAACTGTGAGGGTAAAGAACACTTTTAATGTATTACTGATGCTTCATGTATTTGGGTTATTTTAGGTATATTCAGGTTAAATTTGATCRTGGTCTGTGAATTGACAAGGTCTGGTTTAGTGTGACAGTATGCTCCAGTATCTTTGTGTGTATTTTGCCTATATTAATGATAATTAGAAATAATAGACTAGGTTTTACTTTACTTCTTTTGAAGTAGTTTGGGGAAAATAATAATAATTTAAAAAGCGCTATTTATAGCCCACTTAGAATCTCTTAATTCTTTTCTCCGAGGATGTAAGTGATAAGTTTACTCTTGCATTTAATGCTAAATATTGGGTTGAATTTAAGTCCTGCAGACTTTGTCTTTCATGGAAAACCCTGTAGCATAAGTGTTCCTTTACAAATTACATATACAGAAAAAATGTATTGTTTAATTTGGAACAAAGAATAATGTTGCAATTAACAATAAAAGATGTTTTGCATTACCTCAGTAAAAGCAATTCCGGAAAGCTCTGATGCTGGGACATAATTCTGTGTTGCCTCAACATATGGCACAGTGCGAAACTGCATTCAGTGTGCAGATTTGCCCCAATGAGCTAGGATTTAGGTAACCATTCTAAACACTGCATAATTTGGAAATCAAGGCAAGGTTTCTTATCTGGTAAATTCTTCTTTTCTGCAACATAGTAATAAAAGACTCAATATAAAGTAGGCCAGTTTGGGCCAGACTAATGCTTTGAGATTCTTTCCAAGAGTTTAAATACCTGTTCTTCATTTCTCCTTGCAAGCTGAGGAAAAAAGTTTATTTTTGCCTCCTTATTTACAGTGTCCTTCTTTTGGGTGTGCCAAAAGAACTGTCTTTAATCCTCATGGCTTCTGCATAGTTGCTTGTTACTTGCATTACACTGTAGTTCTCATGGGACCATCGTTGTGATGGATGTGATCATTGCCTTCTTTAATATTGGGGGATGGGAGGAGATGGTTGTTTTTGGCCACTGCTTCAGATCTTGCAAATCTGTGTTAAATTTAGATACAAGAGGTTGTGRAGTCTTAGACTCTGCTCAAATTCTTTCTTGCAAGACTACCACTTTTTGGTTTCTATAATGAGAGGCCCCTGTTCCCCAAGAAGCCAGTGATTTTCTTGCATAGATTAAGAGGTTCTGTGTTTAATTGACTATTATTTCAATAATTCTCACAGCAATGGGCTTAGTCTGCTCTGTCTTCTCTATTTAAACATAGAATGACTAATTCACCAAACAGCCGTGTTTTCCCAAATGTGCATCCAGGTGTATTTACGTATCATAAAACTAATCTGAGCTGCATATACAAATGTTGTAGTATACAAATTAGAAGGAAGTTCACCTGGTGGTCTCCCTTCCCCTGATATGTGGCACTGAGAGGACAGTGCAACAACAGTATCCTAAGTCCTTGACATTTCTTTTCAAACTAGTACGGAAATATCAGGCTAGTGTAGAGTATCTGGCATATGTTGATACTAAAAGTACTTTTCAGAGTAGTACTAAAAGTCTAAAAATACTAATTCCTTCAAGCTTGCTTTAGATACATTGGTGAGTTTATAAGAGTTTAGAAACAGGCATGCACTAACTCCTATTTGCCCACATGCTTTGCTCAGTGAATTACAGCACACACTTCAATTTATTATGAAATAAAAGACCATTAACAAAATAAAATTGGAAACTCTCACTTGAAATTCAATGCCTTTTGAGTTAGGAGAGCAGTTAAACCAAAAACGTTTATGATACTAAGCACTGGTTTTGGATCTTCTTTCTRTGCCTAGGCTTTTGAACGGAGACTACAGTGATGATAGAGGCAGTAAAGCAATGTTTTCTGGAGAGTATATAGGAAATGATTATATGCAATTTGTTTAAATTAGTGGTGAATGGTACTACATTAACAACTGTCTTAGAACTAATAAGTAGTAGGAGTATCTCAAATGCAGTACTTTGTGCACTCAAATTGTACCTGTGCTTCAAGAGAGCTGGATATTTTGTTCACATCCAATATTTTAATGCAGAAAGGATGGAGCTGAAGTTTTCTTCTTGCAAGCTCATTTTATGTCTGTGTGTGTGTTTTCATTCTTTTTTTTTTTTTCTGTTTTTGTTCAGAACTGGACCATGCTGTTACCACACTATTCTCAAGAGCATAGACGTAGGAGCTCTTGCTCCTATATTTCCTGTTGTAGCCCTGTTGAAAGGCAACTTTATGGTCATAATAATCCACTGCCAGTGGCTGGATGGACCACTGCTGCCTCAGATGCATAGTTATATTATAGGCAGCATTTTAACTAAAATATATCAATCCTATTTTATTTAGGAGCTATTTAACCTGTATTTTGTATTTCCCCTTCTTTGCCCACAGAAGATGTGGACATAAAAGAAGCTTCTATTTCAAGATGATGGTTTCTATTGCTGTACATCTGCTTTTCCCCCTCCTTCTTCCCTCTGCTTTCTCTTCCCTTTTTCTCAGATAAATTTGTTAGAGGCAGAGTGAAGATTCCTTCTGCAGAGCAACCAGCTGGCAAATTATTCCACCTGGGAATGGGATTTGGAGCATGGCTTTGGTGCAATGCTCTCCACTTCTGTGGGTGTGACAAAAGCTTCTGTCAGTTCATATCTCTCACCTTGGCATCAGCCCTTGGGAGCCGCATGTGCTTTAAATCCTTGTGGTTTTAGGGAGACTGAGAACTAGGATTCCTCTGTAACAGTAACAGCTCCTAGGGGTCCTTCTTCTGTGCATTTTAGGGATGAGAGAGGGCACCTGAAGCAGTTCTCAGTGCTGTAAGGCCAGAAATCTGCGTTGGAGCAGCAAAGAGATGTGGAACTTCCAGTTTATTTTACCGTGAGACAGATACTGCCTTTCTGAGAGCAAACGCTATTCAGGACAAATTAGGGTGGATTTTAATAGCAGATGGGAAAGGGAAAAGGCTACTGGAAGGTCTCTGAAGAGAGCATAGGCTCTGCCCGCTGCAGCATCCAGCTTGTGTGTGGAGGGGATTTGTGTGAGCTGGGTGTGAAGAGAAAGGAGCCAGGGCCGTAAAGCTGCTGGTGTCCAGCTGTCCTGCAAATGATCGTGGAGCAAGGTGCCGAGATACTACATTTTTAGCTCATATTGTTGAAGCTTTTTCTGCTGCGCAGAAGGTGAAACAGGAAAGGTAGTTTGAACTTCATTATGGAGACCCTGGCCACACTTCAGTGAGAAATATGAAACTGAGCCTCAGTTTCCCACCTCAGTATATGTCCCACACTCAGTATTCACTATCCTCTTCTCTCTTCCTGCTCTTCTCAGGCTCATGGATACCATGAGTCTGTTAGTACTCGTGAAATGACCTTTATTTAGCTCCTTCTTYGCTATGCAGCACCAATTTTCGACTGTATTCACTTGATTTCTGCTCCATTTCTGGGGATGCTATAATATGGTATTTAAGAAGATGAAGTCCAAATGGAAGTCAGATGGTCATATTTATGATGGTTGTGCAAGGACCCGTAAAAACACATAAAGGTCAATTTTGGGTGTTACTGTCCTGATATGCTTATAGTTTGACATGTCCAAAGAAGCATGAAGGATTCTCCAGTGGATATTAGTTCTACTGGACTTGGGGTCTTTGCAGATAAATTTTACTTTTAAAAGTCTTGTGATAATTTGAGAGAGAAATATGTTCATGTACATATTATATAAATGCCTGTTCTCCTGCCGTTAACAGAGCAYGAAGTGTTCTTAGTGTTAAATGTTAATGACGGAATCAGACTTACAATTTAGCAATCCTGTCTTGGGATATGCGTTGTATTTAAAAAAAGAAACAAAAAAAAAGGTTTGGTTTGGAGCAGGCAAGGCCTGATTCAAAGTTGTTCTCAGACAACAGAAACACTCCCTTTGCCTTCAGTGTCTTGGATGAGGTTTCAAGAGAAATATTCCCTATATTGATTTTAATATATGGGATTTATTCTATTAGCAAAATCTAAAATAGAAGGTGTGATTGACCTGTTTGACTTCAAGAGGTAATACTTGCATTTATTTTCTTATCCAGCTTTTCCCAGCCATACAGTTTCACCAATATGTTTCTGTATCTTAATAGCTTTAAGGAAGAGCTTGATCATTCCAAAGTTGAATTGATTCAGTAATAGTAGGCTCAAGCCTCTGTCAGTCTATTTTTATATTGGTATACCACTCTTCCGAGGTGAATTTACTAACCTCTGATAACATTAGTACAGCGAAAAGCTGTACAAGTTTGCTGTATTTATTACTCTTGCAAAAGATTCTATTRTATTTATCCTTCAAAAATCAAGCAGTTATTCTTTCTGAGTGTCTCTCTTCCACCTGTTTTTTCTCTTTCCCTCTAGTCTTGGAAACAGGAACGTTCAAAAGTGTTGCAGATTGCTTTTTTTCCCCCTTTCTGCAGACTGGGACTCTTCTTAGCCTTTGCTATACCTTGAGAGACCCCGAAAAGGACTGATTTTATCATATTAACTACTCACAATATGGCACGCTCACACTGAGCTACGCGCTGCACATTCTGTGCCACCTAATCAAATCTCATGCTGTAACTTTAAAGAACTGTGTATGAAAAGGTGGCATTTTGTACCTGGTACAATTCGGAAACTCCTGCCTGAACTGATATTTTCCTTCATGTATCATATGACAAATATAAATGAAAGATATTGGCTACATACAAGTCTGAGGAGATGGGCCCAAGTCTGGGCCCAAGTTGCCATTGGTGTAAACAGACAAAACTGCATTGACAAGTAAGGAATTGTCTCTTATAAGCTGGCACTGAGTGTAGTGTGGCCTTTCAAAATGATCTAGTTAGGAATGGCTGAAGTGTCCTAACACAATAAATAAATAAATGAATAAATAAATAAATAAATAAATAAATAAATAAATAAATAAAAACTAAAGCAAAACTAAAGTAATGGTCATGGTTTACTGTTGTTCACCTTGATCCTAAATAGATTGCTTTGTTTTTCTGGATGCTTAAAAAAGTTTCAGAGATACAAGGAGGATAATGCTTCATGTGTCTTATCAGTGGCTTGTTCTCTCTTTTTAAACAAATAGGTCACAGTAGCTAGAGGAGCGATGGCAGTGAAGACTTGGCCATATATAATCTTCATTTTTAGAACCAAGATTGGAAACCTGTCTTCCTTGAAATACTTTGTGAGGGACAAAAAAAAAAAAAACAAAAAAACCCACAGAGATAATGTCATCATGCAGTTAAAATAGAATTTTGGATGGTTTCTGTTCTTCATCTCAAATCTGCAGTACTTGCTGCTTTCTGTCCAAATTCAGCATCTCACTAGGCAGTGGCAAAGGATAGGGTTTTATTATCCGGTKCCTCTGCTTTATCTGCATAGTATTGCCATCATCATGAAAAATAGAACTAAAAATACGTGCTGACTGTGCCAGATGCATTTCATGAAAATCCCCATACAATAGTGTGCACTAATTTAAACAGTGCTATTCGCATGGCCTGGTAAGTGCTAGCTTATACTTGGCTCTTCAGTTGACATAGGAAAGGCAAGGCAGAACCCTTTTTTTTTTCTTTTTTTTTTTTTTTGTTTTCCAGCAGAGAGTCTGGAGCAAACCTAAATCTTGTAGTCTGGATATGGAAGTATGTCCAGGGGGTTGATTTCCAACAGGGTGGGAAAAATCCATCCTTCATCTCTGTCTGCAGTAGCCAGAAGGCTAAAGCTAGACTGGGGCTGGAACACTTTGGGTAATACCTGAGTCCTTCCAGTTAAAACAAACCTGATTCAGATGACACATTATGCAGTGAATTTTTTTGCTGATTAAAAAGGCAGTTCATTATCCAATTCCCAGTAACAYGGGGTACACAACCCCAAAGCCAGCACTCTGCTTTAACATAGATAACAAGTAAAACTGGGTGGCAGCAGTTCACAGTATTTTCTGAAGGTGTTGTTGTGTGGCTGAGCTTGTGCTTCTCAGTCCTCACTCACTTGTCCCCTTACCATAGCAGGCAGATCTGCTTAAAGGGTAATGAAAGGTTCCTGTTTTCCTCTGATTTCTTGGCAGTGGAAGCCGCTGTCACACATTGCACTTCCACAAGTGGTAACTTGTGGAAACTAAACTATAAAAAACAAGTTACAGGATTTTTTTTTTTTTTCCAAATCTTTGACAAATACTAACTTTTAATGGTTATTGCTTGCAGGTATAAGCAGACTGGTGAATGACAGGGGCTTTTAGTGTCTTTCAAATTAGACCGTTCCTCTTGACTGGCATACAGTTACTAAATACAACAGTTGCAAGGGTAAAGGGGGGTATTACATTCTCTATGGCGTTGTGAGCACTTTATTCAGAGCTTATTATGTGTGTTGTTSATATCTAGACAACTGTAAGACTGCCTGTGCAACACATGCAGCAGGACAGGAGTGTATTTTCTGCTCTCGATACTTGGGTGAGAATAGCTTTGGCAGCTGACAGGTTGGGGGAACAAAAGATGACCTCCTGTTTGTTGAAGAATTGAAATCATTCAGTTTTCTAGTGTTTCTAGTGTTTGCTTTTAGGACCATTCTCTTGAATGTGGCTGTGGCCTGAAGGTTGTGCATGGTGTGAAGCACTCCCCTGCAGATAGGCAGTTTCATGGGCAGCCCTCTGCTTTCCTGATTTGGGTTAGAAATGCTGTTTAACATGGACACCAAGGGGCTCAGATGACAGGGAGAGAACAAAGAAGAAAAGTCATGCCCCAATTCCTCTGACCACAACCTCCTCTTGCTGAGCACATGAAAGAAAATTGCCCGGGAGTCACAGGCACGGCTCTGTATGATCTGGGGACATGGCTGACAGCTCCTCTGTGTTTAGGCTACTGGAGCTGCAGCAAGATAGCAACAGCCTCAGGAAGAAAATTGAGCCAAAACTCTGGCCGTAGAGCAGATTCTCAGCTGATGAAAACTGCAAGGGCTTTTTTTTTTTTTTTTTTTAAACATCAGTGATACTATGGAAATCTGCTTCTGTCACAACGGCGCTTACCTCCCAGGCCTATAGTTTTAATGTAGTACCTGAAAGAAGTATATTGCTTTTGTTTTTTACTCTTTGTTTATAAAAATAATCAAAAGTGCTCCAKAATATTTTACAGCTATAGTAGTATTAAGGAGAAGAGGTAAAAATTTTTGGCTAATTTCATTCATAATTACAATCGTTCTTTTTTTTCTTTTTTTTTTAATTTTCTGGGAAAGTATTACAGAAGCCCAAAGCATAATTAGTATTATGCAAACTATCATATGTGCAATATTTGTACCCTTGATATTTCCTTTAAAATCAGGTTCACTTAGTAGTGTTTTAAAGGCTTTGAAAGAATGGAGCACAACCAGAAGCGCTATATATGTATACGACAGATAGATAGAAATTTTGATTTGTAATAAGCGGGTTTTTTCAGATATAAAGACAAAAGACAGCCAATAAAAATGAAGTGCTTTAAATTAGATGTATCTGCCCATGATCATAAATTATTTTGCAGATATTAATTAAGACTTCCAACATTTCTATAGGCTAAGGAAGTCATACTAACCTATAGAGACAGGGAAAAGAAGAATATAAAAGTATAGCAGCTTAATACTTTTGCATGCTCTTTCTAACATCACAATCTCTCTCTCTCTTTTTTTTTTTTTTTTTGATCAGTGAATAACCATAAAACTATTGTTTTGTTCACTAACGTTACTACCCCAGACTCCAGATGCTTGAAATAAATAAAATAGCTATCAGGGATGCAAAGCAGTGAAACTTGGTGCATGTAATCACAGTTTTTGTATTCATCTTGTTCTTTTTTGCCCATTGACGGTACTGGTTAATACAATAATAAACCAAACAACTAAATTAAAATATGGCAAATGAACTACAAAATCGACCATTTAAATGCTAGATCTAATTGACTTTAGCAGGTTATATTGCTTCAAATGTAGCAGTAGAATTAAGTCCCTTGGTTTGTTAGCAGTGGTACAAGGACAGAGTAAGAATCTCTGCTGTAGAGTAACTTCCTGTTGGTGGAACAGTGAAGTTTGTATGTAACAGATATTGTTACAAGTCTTAATTAGGATTAGGTTTAGACTTTGACTAGTTGTTTGCCTCTTGCTTTTTGTTTGCACTGAGCGTTGCCTGAGAAAGGRTCATGGCAGGAGCACTGTCTCCCTGTCCCGGTGCCACATATCCCAGGCCATTTTAGAAAGGTGGCAGGAGCAACCAGGGAGAAAATTATCCCTGTGCACTGATTACAATTCTGGGTGCATGCACAGTGCAAACAGAGTTTTAGAGATGTCAGCTGCTAAATTCTAGCAAACCTATTATAAATACACAGCTTAGGTTTTATGTGGTGCCRTTTCAGGCTTGACATCACGATGCTTTAGACCTCAGAAGAATGACTGAGCGGTTTCTTAAATATAAGCAAGACATGCTTCCAGACAGCTCCATCTGAAACTAATAAGTCCCAGGAGGGCTTATTAGTTGAGGTGTGATTAAAACCAAGCTGTCTGTATGTACTTGTGTTGTTCCATGCCCAAGTGAATAATGTTTCCTATAACGTGGTGTGCTCAAGGCTGCAATACAGAGACATCCAAGTGGCTCCAAAAAAAGCTGCCTTGAATTGTCTGAGACTGGTGCTAATCTGGTGCTAAAGAACCCTGTTGGATGTAAACTGATGCTTAACCTGGAAGAGGACTTGTCTTCTCCATGTACTGAAAGCAATTTCCCACATACCAGTTCTTAAATAGGAGTTCAGTCTCCAAACACTCCTTGAGGCAGAGGACTATTATCCGTACTTAACTACTGCGGGCTTTGACAGGAGAAATAGTTGCAGTTGCTCTTTGAGTTGATGGTTACTGTATGTGAACTGATAAAAACATGCAGGATTCATATTATTTATTTGTTCACACCTTTTCTATCATTGTGTTTCCTGCCTTCCTTGCTTAGGTGGCAACATGAATAGGCACTGACTTAACTGTTTCTTTTGTGGTGCAACTTTGTGCTCGATTTTTATGAACTAGGATGACCAAATTATTTTAAGCTCTAAGATGAAAACGAAAAATAAAATCGATGTTTCACCACAAAGGTGGATGTATTTGATTTATGACACTTACTTTGAATGGTTTGCTACTTTTGGGCCTAATGAGAAGTGTGTATGGAAGAGTTATTTTTGTCAAATGTACGTAAGCGTATCAAAGTGCTTAAGTTGAACTGGTATAGCCACTGTAATATTTCTCCTGGTGAACTTTCCAAACAGGAGCCTGAGTTTTGCATTGCTGTTCTTTTTAGAAAGTACCAAGGATACTATATGGAAGCCTGGAAATGAGGTAGAAGAAATTGTTAAATATTGCTATGAGAAAGGAACATTAGTGATCTGATATTCACTCCCAGTAAAACAAAGCATTCAAAATGATGCCTGAAATATTTTAAAGAAAATTTAAAACATCTGGGTCTGTAGAAAACAATTTGATAAGACTTTTGTCAAAGTATTTTTTATATGGTTTATATTTTTGTGTGGTGCATATTTATAGAAAAGATGTACACCTTCTGAACCACAAGAAATGAAGTAGGAAAGGTTTTTGCTTTAGCTCATGCACACAGACATGCTTTTTTGTGTATATTTATTGAAGACTTTCTGTTTTTATTTGCATGACACATCATATCAATGATCATGCCAATTCGAATATTTGATTATTTGCTTGGGATATTGGATTATATGCACACAGCCATTATCTTCCCGCTCATTAAGGAGGCAGCATCTCAGAACCGAGCACATCTGTAGGGCCAGGAAACATGACTCCAGGCCTCTTCCCCTAAACCTACCCACAGCTCTGTGATTTCCAGCCTCTGGAGACGTGTCCTAGTCAGCCTGGCGGAAAATGTGTCGGTTGCCAGTGTGTGACAAGTGATGAAATGAAGCCTGAGCAGCAACAACATTTTTGGCCTTCTGTCATCAGCTCCCTGCTCAAGCTGGAGCAGGACAACCATCAGCGCCTGCATGGGTAACGTTCTGGCTTCTGTCCACACTTTGAGCTCTTAGGCCATGGAGGAGTCACGCAAAGTTGGGACAGGCGGGCAGAAGCTGCAGCTACCCAGCCTGTGGTCCTCTCTCCTGCTGCCTCCTGGGGAGATGGGTGGAAGGAGAGGGATGAAGCGTAGGGAAGTTTCCTGCTTCATTCCCTGGATGATTCAATAGAGATGAAGCTAAAAAAAAATCTTTCTGATTCGTACTGCTGTCTATGTTTTTTTTTTCTTTTGGTTCTTAGCTCCCAAGCAGCTTCAAATAAAATGCCCCTGTATCAAATGAAAATTGGATTATACTCATTTGGAGGGAGGGAAGGAACAAGAAAACAGGCTTTATACTTCAACAGGATTCAATCCAGACTTTTTCAAAAAATTAAACTGAGTAATTTTGCAATATTGGGTAAAACTGTGTATTCTAGAGAGGCAGCTAATCAGATATGCATGCAAATTCAGCAAGGCTTGCCAGCTCTCAAGAATATTTTTTTTTTTGCTGCGCTACAATTATGCGGTGTAAAAATTGGCCTCTTGTGGGAAGCTGCTGACAGCTCAGCAGTTGTGCTCCGGCGCTGGYTGCGGCGAGGGCTGCGGGGCTGCCGCACGGGGGACAGCTCTGCATGGCCCTGAGGTGCCTCCAGCTGCGGCAGCTGCTGCACGGTGCCCCCGGGGCAAGCGTGTGCCTTATGGGGCACGCCACAAACGCCGCTGGGAAGGAAGGGAAAGGGCTGGGGATCGAATTGGTCTAAAATCAGATGGATTGCCAAGGGATGGGGAATGGAGCAGAGCAGTGCGTGGTGTCTGCATTCAGGAAGGCACAAGGTCAGGGACTGCAGAGAGCAGCTCCCAGGGAAGGAGCCCGGGGAAGCATCCTGTCAGTGAGCAGGAGCGGAGTAGGTCTGTAAGGAGAGCCATTCCTTCCAACGAATGGCAAAGTCCAGGGCAAAAGAGCTCTTTCCAGCACTGTGACTTTGTTTTAGCTTGTGGATCTTATGAACCTGGCAAAACTATCTATTTTTGCAAAATTTGAAAAAAATCACAGTGAGGACAAATCAGAAGGCAATAAAGCACTTTTGAGTATATCTCTACTACTATGCTGTTTAAGTCCTTGAAGAGGTAACCTTCTTATTAGCTTAATGCGTTACTTATTTGGCTTTTTTCCAGAACACCTGATTACTCCTGTCAGATATTAGTCAATTGATATTAAAATCCAATAACAAGTTTATTGAATTTGAAAGATAAATACGGTATATGGTTCATTTTCCTTTAGATTTTTGCATACGCTTTTCTTTATTTGAAAGCAGTAGTAGATTTTAATTAGCTGACATTATTTACTGTAAAGATCTTGGTGAATGAATACCCAAGTCAACTGTGGAAAATAAGGSTGTAGGGAGATTTGACCAATACATGTGCTTTGGCTGGTGCCAAATGTTAAGTGGAAACATACCTTGCTGACTTATTTGTCCCATTACAGGCTCCTGTTTTGTTCTGTGGTCCAAGTTTATATGTCGAACCGTAGTAGATGGCCAGTGGGAGCCAGCTGCAATGAAGGAAGTTGTCATTTTTTGTAGTCCGCAAATAGGTGGCAGTGACTGATAGCTGCTAAACAACTTGGAGAAATGTTAGGCTGACTATTTTTACTGCCGCACACTGTGTGAGGCCTCCTGTATTTGGGCAACTCATAAAAAAACCCAGCAAATCTGATCTTTCTGCTCACTGTGCTCCCATTTTGCATAGTTGTGAACTGCAAGAGGTACACCATGAAGGCCAGTCACTTTATTGATCTTGAATTACATACTTCTTTTTGCTGTGACTTTCAAAACCCAGCCCCACTGGAATCCAAGATGCTTCACTATCACCATATCTCTTGGTAGAATGTATATTGAATTCTAGTCTAGCAGGGACTAATGAAAATGAAGACCAAGCAGTGGGCCCCTCATTTAGCTCAGTTGAAGCAGCCTTATRTGCTGGAGATGTGCCATATGGGCCTGAAGCAGACTGGTGTCCGCCATTATCCTCAATGCCTCTTTTTTGGGAGGACAAGTTCCATGGACAGAGGCAGAAATTCCCTGTGCTGCTGGTGGAAGGCCCCATTGCTCTGCCTTGGGAGCTCAAACCTAGCAGGGAGTAGCCATTCTGCTCGCTTTTTGGGTGCTGCAGAAGGGTGCTATCACATGCTGTAACAGAAATGGTGAGATTTGTTGCTTGAGCTATAATTTCGTAAGTGTGAATGCTTTTGAGTGCTAATTTTAACTTGGAGACCAAAGACTCAAAGACTAATTTTAACTTAAAGTCTCGATTCTCTCTGCTGGGGAATTAAAGCTGGGACATTCAAGAGACGTTTTAAATACAGTGTGCCTGTCCTAACTGTTTGCTTTCTATTTTGGGCTTGTAGTAAGTATTCAACGGAGTGATTCCTATTGTAAGGAGATGTTGACTTTTTTGCAAGTTATAATTGAAATTGAGAGAGAGATTGCAAACTGTAACTTTGTGTTAGGTGCGTGGTTATGCCGTCTGTTGAAAGAAAGAATGGCCCAGAAAACCATGTCTGGTATTGCAGATTTTGTATATATTTTAAGAAGGTCTGCAAGGGTAGGCAGTATATCAAAGCTGACGAATAGCAAATGAATCATTTACGTATTTGCTATGAAACTATTGAAGATAGACACAAACTGTTTGGTGTTTATGCAGTGGCAATAGCCCCTATTTTTTTTCACACAAACAGGAGAGAATCAGARTGATCTTAATTCTATGACAAATACACACTGTTTTTCTTCTTTAGAGCCTTGCCAGCTTTTTCAAAAATATAGTTTCTTTGGTTTGGATTAAGGACTAGGAACAAAGCTAGGCAAAACTGCTATCTTCTGATTTCTCCCTATCCTTAGTTTGACTATGATTATTCAAAGTATCTTAGGGATAGTTACAAAAGCATTTTTATTTGTTTGTTGKTTTTTTTAAAATTTATTATTGCAGGTTGYTCATAAAAAATAAATGCGGGATTCAGGCTCATGAACGGACATATTGGAAATCTGACGAATTATGCTGGTGCAGCCAGCGGAAGAGACATTTGGCGTGAGACCTGTCAAATTAGCTTAGATTTTGAATTTGGAGGATCCAACATATGATACATTCCTGCAATAGAGAGCTTATTAAAAACATACTGGAGAGAAGRCATATGCATTAAAACATCCTCAAAAGAATTTTGAACAATGAATGCATTTATGGAAAACATGTTCTGTTTCTAGGCAATTCTTGTTGAGTAATAAGTGCTAAATTTGACTTAATTGCTATTATTATTTCTCGCTGTTTTATATGGTAAACCCATTGAAAATGACCTAATTTTGTGAATTGGGGATTAAGAGAATAGAAAATGAAATAACAAGTATGGTTTATGCTATTGTGCACGGAGAAATACATTCTAATGCGCTTTATAAAACAAAGATCACACCAAAATACCTTGGTAAATCTTTTCTGAAAAATAGAGAGACAGTAATGTATTGTGTTGGTATGAGGTAGGCTGGAACTGTGCAGTCACTGTGTGAAACGAGTCTGAGAGTTTGCATCTTGCTCTGATTTTGTGCCAAAGTCACCTCATTTGATTTGGCTCTAAATGAATGTCTTATCATTAGTGCTCAGGAAACAAAGGAGCCAGGCGTGAGATGAGCTATATTACTCTTCTAAACTGCTCTGTTGGCCATAGAAACCCACGTGCCTCAACCAGACTAGTCAACTTAGACTTCAAAATAGATCTTCCAGCATTTTATGTGGTATGGTTAAGAAGATGACTTTTTTCCTTAGGTGATGAATATATTCATAACTGCTCTATTAGGCCTTTGAGAAATCTAGTCTGCACATATGGAACAGCATGTCCAGGATACAGAAAAGGTGTAATGATGTAAACTATATCTTGTCTAATTTGCCAAGTTCTATTCATGAGAAATGGTTTATTTATTACCATGCCCGAGCAAAGTGAAGCACATGCTCACTAAGGAAAATGGACTGACTACATCCTTGACTTGTACCTAAGACTTTATATTTAAATATTTTCCTCTTTTATTGTTCCTTCTTTCGGAAACGCATGAAATGTTCCTGAAGTTTAACATAGCATATTAATATGGAAAGATAAAGCATATTAATTACCTCATCTTTTTCCTAGGGTGAGGAGCGCATGCTGTGTAATATGTTCACTGTGTAATATGTTCACAATATGTTGTTGTAGTGTTGCTGCTTTTTAAATAATACATATGGTTGCTCTGTGCTCGCGCTAGAGAGGATTCAAAGAAATGCAACTTGCATTTGAAGTGGAAGGTGATTGGGTCGGTGGCAGCTGTTAGCCCCTGGCACAGGTCATGCTGCAGCCAAAGATGAGCAGAGCTCTGTCTGGATTTGATGCCTTTTGCTATGGAAAACTTTACTCTAGAAAGTTCTCTTGTGTCGGAGGACTGGAGTTATTGATTGTGATGTTCTTTGCCATTGAACTTTTGGAGTGCTTTGAAAAGAGGAACATATAAACTTGTGTACATATATAGACACATACACATGCATAYATACATATACATCACCTTTTCAAATCCAATCTAGGTTTAAGTATTTTATACAATTATATGAGCTATCACATAGGAACATGTAGAGGTATATGCCCAAAGGTAGTGTTTTGTGGTTATATACAGCTGATTATGCACTATGGCCTTTGCACACAATACCTGTGCACTGCTTGACATGTCAAGAGGTGCAATTAAAAGGTGTGCTTTCAGATTAGCTATTCGTATCTGATAGGAATGGAAAAAAGAGGGGAGGACCTGCTGAATTTACATTTCTAAGTGCATGTACCTGCAGTTTTGATATAAATGAATGCARTTATAACTAAAATGGTCTTTCTATAACATTTTTTGTTTGTACAGTTAGAGTTGAACAATGAAGTAGAAGGGTAACCTTTATATAAGTTTTTCTTCAAGAATAATTTCCTTCGAGAGAGTCTGAAATCCCTATTTTTACTCACAGACATAGTTATTATTATGTGTAGTCTATATAGCAGACCACTCCTTTTATTTCATCCTTTTTTAAAGAGTAATTGTTAGGAAAGAYATCTTCTTTCCATATCCATAATTGGATATCTTCTTTCCTCATCCATAATTGAGGCAATATTGCAAAAGAAGTGAATAGGATTACAACAAGTACTCATGAAGGATGAAGTTCTGATTTTGAATTTCAGAAGCAGGTATTTTTCTTAAAGTGCAGTAATCTTTGATAGGTGGTGTATTAAAGATTTGTGTTTGATTTAATATAATCTGGAATAACTAGTCTGAATTGGAGGCTCATTATAGTAATGTGCAGGTGCCATAAATAAGGTTTAAAGTTTATGGCCATAAAGGTGCCATAAATAATCAGACTACGTATCTGAGTCTTTAACCACAGGAAAAATAAGTAATCTGTTAATGCCTCAACTTCTGGCTTATGTGTGATCATCTTATAAAAAACTGGTAACATAGTAACATTTTATCTGCATTATGAAAGCATTATTATGTATTTCTTTCACTTTATTCATTATGTATTACTATTAAATAGCCAACATAAGCTCACAAAAGTTTTTTTTTTTTTTTTTTTTTTTTTTTTTTTGTGATAACTGAGGTCTGTAGTGGGGCATTTGGCAAATAAGTGCAAGATTCTGTTGTGTTTCTAGTGCTCAAGGTCCACACTTCATTTGCAAGCAATGAAGTTCAAACCAGCTGCCAATTGCAGACACTCATCGTGTGCCCTGAGCAACCTGCTCTGACSCCAGAGCTGACCCTGCTGTGAAGAGAAGATTGGACTAGAAAAAGTCCCTTTCAACCCAAATTCTCTTATGACCTCCATAAGTGTTMAGAATCAGATTCCTGTTCAGCCACCCATGATGGCCTTGTGTCTGTCACCTCAATCCCATGCACATAGGATTATGCTAAGGCTCTCATGTCCATACAGCAAGAGGAGGCTCCCAGATACGCTGTCACACAACTCACACAGCTTCAACCGTGTTTCTTCTGGAAGGTGGTGCAAGCACCTTTCACCTGGCCACAAGCATCTCCTGTATATTAAATCCTTAGTATGGATACACGCTATACAGCTACTATGCTGCTAAAGAAGGAATAGGATCTTACCATGAATTGGACAAAATCTCTGAGTTGTTCAAAATGCTTTCAGCCTGTCACAGGCCCTTAAGGTCAGTTTTTGCAACATTTTTGCTGTTTTTATTTATTTTTTATTTTTTATTTTTTGGTTATTTGCAATTAATAGAAGGTGGTTGAACAGAACTGGTTCTTTATTGCACTAGAAAACTTTCACATAGTGGCAATTTGTCCCTAATATTACAGTGATATTATGGTTACCAAAGGTAACTGGTTGCACTGAGACATTTAAAACTTTTTTTTTAATTCAAATTATGAGACACTTTGAGGAATTATTCTTTATTCAGTCGATATGAATAGATTTTTTTTTGAAATAAGAAGTCATAAGCAGTGCCCCCATTTCTTTTCCAGAGGAATATAAGTACAGTCCTATCCTAAAACATTCATTCTTTCAAACCCTGGTTTTATAATGTTATAGTTACAGTATAAGTCATTCAACAGACAGACATATGAACTGATACTGATAGCTTTGCCCATCAGGGACAAAGAAAATAAGATTGATTTTTTTTTTTAATTGAAATAAAGTATTTTTAAACTCTGAGGGTTTTTTTTCTTTATACTTATGTAGCAACAGGACTCTCTTGTTGAAATTTATTTCTCCTTTTCCTCTTTCCGAGGAGTTCCTAAGCTCAGTTAGGAGATGCAAGAAATATTTTGCTTTGGCTTGCTTAAATGCATCATAAATAGATCAGAGTCTGTGAAATGGCTGCATCTCCATTATAGCTGATTTATGCACCTTTCTGATTAATGCACAACAATCTAATAGATTGGAAGTCTGTCTTGGAAGTACCTGAATGTGAAACATTTTGTATGAAAGACTGTCTTTTTAATCACATATCAGTATTCTGTAATCTTAAATCAGCGTTTAAACTATTATAAATACTATATATCTCTTCCTCAGCATAAATGCTTATCTTGACTAAGTGGAATGTCCAGCCTTGTTATAAACTAAATTCAGAATGTAACTATAAGTAAAGATCTTCAAGGCTAGTGTGTAATTAATATTGATGCAGATGACAACAGTTGAAGTCAGTTCAAGATCATGCCCACACTGGGGACTGAGTTATAGTTGAAAATACCGTTAAACTATTTGAAAATCTAGACCAAATACAAAGGAGACAGCTCACTGCAAACCCCCTTCAGCCTTGCTGACTACTCATTCCAGATGTTCAGTGGAAATGGCATAAGGGTTATGCCTTTAACCTTTTTRAGCTTAAAAAAATACAAAATATTGTGATGTATAGATAAAGATAGGTTTGCATCTGTGTTTATTGCAATGCAGATTAATAATGGAGAGACAGTAAAAGATGAAGTTCAAACTTGCTAACACCTAAGTAAAATGTTCAGATGGTGATCAGACCAGCTTGAGTAGAGWTGATTCTCTGTAAAACTTCATACAAAGCCAGCTAGCATTCATAACAACTTCTTAAAATTTCTCTGGATTTTGTTTCAAAGTTGTGTACTATCTRGGATTTGTGTGCTTAGTTGTAGATATATAGTCTACTAATAGCTATGACTTTATTGTTAGCAAAATTATTTTCAGAGTTTGCCAATATCTTCAAGAAGACTTTGATATTTCCCCATGGAAATATACTCAATGCGACGTGTTAGATTTCTTTGCATGGATTATTTGTTCACAGAAGGTAGGGAATATCATCACATTTTTGTAAGAAACAACTCTGATTGACATTCATAGGAGAAAAAGGCACTTAGTACTTTATAACACTCAGTGTCTTGCAATATCACAGTTTATGTAGTTAGAATAAAATATGACAGGATAAATTGAAGGGGATTTAGACACTGTGTGTCATTAGCAGTTCTTCTGTAGGAAAGAGATGGTGAGCAAAGCTTAGTGCAGTGAAGCCGAATCTTGATTGCAAGAATAGCTGTTTGTAGTTCTGATGATAAAGCTGTCCAAAGAATGAAAAATCTCRTCAGAGAATACTTGACTGCTTATCAGACACTTACTGCTAGAGTGAGTAGGTTATCTAGCAATCTTCATAATCAGACTGAAGAATTTTAAAGTGTTGATTTCAGCATCATTGCTGCATAAATAGTCTGTTGCATCTATAGAATCAATAGTTGACATTTAAAGTACTAATATGATTCTTCCACAGAAGTTAATCAGGAACAGAAACTCAGGGTTGGAAATACAAAATGCAGACAATATCTATACTTCTAGTTATGTATAACTGCAGTGTGCAGCTGGYACATGACATTCTGTATGTAGAAAATATTCAGTTTATCTTTTGGGAATGCTTGTTTACTAACTGCTTGAAGCTTGTAGATATTTTTCAATGTAAATATGCTGTAATGATGCACTAGCAGAATATTTCTCTAGCATGTCTACTAAGAGAGCTTTTTATACAAAAAGTGGGACATACTGAATATGTTATTGAATAATTTTTAATGTCTTTATTGAATTGCAGAAGATACTTCTCCCACATCAAACACCAAAATGCTTCAAATTGTTGGTATGTTGATCCCTTGGATTGAGAAGTTCTACTATCCTGTTGGGTTATATATCTGAATCAAAATAGCGCAATATTAAATAGAAAACACAGCCTCCTACWGCAAACTACTTTCAGATAACTGTAAGATTTCACCTGCACACACAGACAAAAGGAAATTCAGAGATGTGGTACACCTACTGTGTCTAAATAGTATAGCAAATGCTGTGGTTAAATTCTTTCAAATTCAGAATAAAAGAAGTGAAATCAACGGCAGAAATCCACTCAGCTGTTTAAGTGGGTTGTCATATACCTTGTATTGAATTTTGAACTTTAAATCTCAGGACTAGTGCTAGATGAAATAGCTGGATGCTAGTGGCAGTGCCGAGATCTCTCCTCTTCTCCTCTTCCATGGACTTCCTGGGAGATTGGGAAAACTGCATAATCCTTCTGATTTCCACCTATAAAATAGGAAGGATACTTTTGTACTTCACACTAGTATTGAAAGGATAGTATGTGCTAGATGATGAAATGCTGAAAAATTATGCTAATAATCAACAGATCAATAGATTTTAATTTCTAAGTGTTTTGGTTTTATAGTTTTAAATGGTAATGCAAATTATATCCACCTAGGCATGACCTAAACATCAATTTTTATATATAATCTCATGAAGTCTTTGCAAAACCATTTAGAAAAGTAGGTGCCATACAAACTTTGATCAAGAATGTTAACAAGGTCAGGATAGGATGTAAGCATAGTCTTTAGGATTGATTAAAAACAAAACAGTTTACCATATGTAAGAAGAAAAAAGACAATTCAGTTGTTAGTACTCATGTTCCTATGGCCGTTCTCCTTACCGTTCTACTAGATAGACTTCAAAGCAGGAGAAGAGATGCATCTGTAACACAATGAATTTTGGTTTTTGGCTTTTGGTTTTGATTTGGATAKGAGTGCCACTGCAGTACAGACAAATGCTAATGATCTATGAATGTATATGCTTTTGGATACTTTTTTGAGAACTTTGGCTTCTCGCCTCCAAACAACAGTGAGCCCATTSCTTTTTTTTCCTTGGTAACAGGTGTGGAATAAGTTGTGGCTGGGAGGCATATTCTTTACTTGAGAAAGGGGGAATGGTGCCACTGAGGTTTCTGTGCATCATTTTTGTGGTTTGTGTAATCGGTTTCTGGAAATGCTGCTGTGCTATACTGCTATGACTGAAGAAAGGTACTAGAAAAAAACAAAACTCTTATCAGCACTGTTTTTGGAAACCCATTATTAAAATCATGTTTTGATTTTTTGTAATGTATTGTATGGGTATCCATAAAATTCATATAGCAATCCATATACTAATATCATGCTATGAGTGATGGATCTCATTTTGGAATAAAATGTGCCTACGCGGGTAATTTAGCAACCTTAATCTAATTTTCTATGAGAGCAATTTATAAATGCCATAATCTCTAAAGAAATGAAATTGGTTTGTATACACTTTGTTTATATGGAGTAAACTCACAGCCAGAGGAATGCATGTACTGTAATTTATTAATGTTATGTCTATCACTCTGTCTCATTTAAAGCATATTATAAAAGCAAATATTGCCAAGAGGGTTAACATGAGTAAGAATGAAACTTTCAAAACTATTGCTCACATTTTCTGTATATGTCATGTACACTGTCTTCATCCAATTGTTTCAGCCAAAGGATTGTTTAGATTCTGGATATCTCTGTCTCTTTGCAAAGGTCAGGCAGTCTTACCTGAGCAGCTTTTGGGTGCATTGCAGGTACRCTGCCTGCATTGCTTTAAAGTCATGCAATGCTGTAACTGTCAGTAATAATTTCATTGCATATATACTGTATTTGTTTTAAATATTCCTGCTATTAATCCTATACTTTGCTGTATATGCTATATATAATGCTATAATATTACAATGGTAATAGCCATGTCTTTATAAATCTAAGTCTGTAGTTCTCTTATAACCTTTTATGGCATATTCAAAATGGGAGAGGACATAAAATACTATTTTAGATGGTGTTATGTGTTAGGAGTGGTATAACGCTTAGTTGGCCCTTTACTTTTTCAACATTTTTTTAGTTATTTAAAGTTACTGTGATGGAATATATTTCCATTATTGCCTATCAAAAGTTATATATTCAGTAACTGGAAGTTTTTAGTCAATATCAGCTTTTTTGTTTCTTACTGGTGTCTATCTTTCTGATCACTCATACTATTTGAAATTATTMATTTTATTTCATTCTCTTAAATGCATTGCTAGCATTTAAAATAGTGCTAAATCTGCTGTCCTCATGCACAGATAAACAATATCAAAGCAGCTCATTTCAGTTTGCAATTACACGTTGCTAATACAATGCTGTACACAGCAGAATGCTCTGAAAAATATAAGTGTWTTTTCCTGTTTCTTGTTTAGCTTCAGCCATGGTTACCTTTTGGGAAAACAAAGCTGTTCTGAGCATCATCTTTGCTACTGCTGTAGCCGCTACTGCTTTTTTAATATTATCATTTTTACCGTCCTGTCTGGTTAAAGCCGGGCTTTGTCACTAGCAATCCTGATTTCTGTTTGCCCCTGCAGGCTATAAATAGCATCCCCCTGCTATTCCTTATTTTATTATTCATGAAAACCTGCAGCCCTTGCCTTTATCCGCTTGCAAGCTGCTGTGTCTCTCATTCGTGCCCGTTCTTCCGAAAAAGGCTGCAGACCGCTGCACCACACGTGCTTCCTTCACCTCCAGCGACTGGAGAAAAAGATCCGAAGCGGCGTTGCCAGTGACTCAGTCGCGCTTGCTGGTGAGAAAATGGTCAGCAATTAGGCAGGTGCACAAGCAGGGATTTCAGTGAGGCTGAAGAGATGCAGCTTCAACTTGGAGCTAGTCAGAGTGCTCGCAACTAGTAGAGCACAAGAACACAGGCTGTGTGCTGCACTACAGAGGCAGGTGGAGACTATGCCCGGYTTGTGACATCTACACCCCAAGACCTGCTGCATGGTGATTCTGCTCCAAAATGAGACAGGACTCCCAAAGAGGGTATCCAAATATTGAGGGAAGAGCATAACTGATTTGCAAGGAGTTTTACATGGAGTTTTCTAGATTCATACATTTCACCTAGATGTGAGATGAATATACCCAGTAAATGCCAAAAATGTATTTGTGTGTATGTGGGTGTCTATGTAATCTTTAATCTGTCATTGGTTTCCACAGGATGAGAGACTTTTCCATAGAAACCTTGATAATAACAAACCTAAAATTTGACATTTCTTGTCTTGTCTATAGCTGTGAAACCAGAAATCTATGATAAGATTAAAAAGGACATTTTGAAGTCTGTAACTGTGATATTAATGATTAATTCAAAACAATGCCATATTAAGGCTTCTTTTTTTTAAGTGATTTTGAGGAAATACTGGTTTTGTGGGTAATAACAGATTCATTCTTACAGCTGAAATTTATGAGAGAGAAAACTCATACCTGTTTCTTAGTTTAGGCTCTGACTATAATATGTGATGGCAGATGTGATTTGCACGTTTCACAGCAACTGGGGAAAAAAAAAAGAGCCACACAGAAGTGGCTTGAGCTGAGGGTCTGCCTTAGACTTGACTGTGGCCATGAATGAAGGTGGTCAAAGCCAACGGGATTTTGTTGTGTTCTGGCACTGCTTTCTGCCTTCTTAACAAGCGTTAAGAAGTCCATGCATGTCTTTGATCCATGCATGTCCATCTTATCTTGGAGATAGTTCTAGTAACTTGCTGTTTTAATTCATTGGTACTAATTTGTAGAGACAAAGTACTCCAATAAGATGAGAAAAGGTGCCTACTTGCTGGCGGGTTCATTTCTGTATTATTTAAGTGCATCCTGAACCCTCAAGTCTTTGTATCAATTTCTATTACATTCTCCTTTTTCCTTCCAATAATAAAAGAACAATTCTGTTCTTCAGGTTTCCTGAGGGATAGTAGCTTTTGCAGTATTCTGTGAAAGTCAAGGATCTGTTCTCTTCCAGGGGCTAATTTCAGCTCTGAGTGCGTCAGGCAAAAGCTCTCATACTTCATGAACTTCACTAATGAAAGCAGCAGCCCTATAGCTGTAGTGGAATGTTGTTTTTCCAGAGGATCACAAAGAGAGGGTTTTATGATGATCAGATTTAAAGAGGCCTCACTGTTGCTGAGTTTTATTCAGCATTTAGCAGGGCTGGCAGGTAGTGGGTGCACTTAGTCATATTCTATTGATTACTTTGTTCTGACCAAATTAGGTCCTTTAAAGATTAAAAGTGTATAAATGGAGAGATGAATTATAAAGACTCTTTCAAGCTTTAGCTATGTAAATGAAAAAGAGGCATTATAGTTTAGCCTTTGTTTGACACGAGGAAGTCCAACCTTCTGTAAGCCCTAGAAAGACGAAGGTATTTTTATAGCTATGGCTATAGTTAGATATACAGTAAGAGTCATAAACCCAAGTGAAAAGCCTAGTTACTGAAGGCTTTAATGATGTCAGGTCAGACATTTGTCGTGGGGTGTGCTATTATGGAAGAAATTTTGTATTCCCATCTGCTTTTCYCCTCACCAGCAGCACTTTAATCCTTACTTCATTTAGTTCACCTAGTTACTTAACTCGGTTATTGAGTAACTTGTGAAATGTGACTCAAAAATGGATGTTACAGGCATAGTGTTAGTGTCATCTGCTGTTTCCTTACTCCTCTATGGGCACCATGAGCAATGGGCAGGAATCTCTGTGGGACGCCACAGGATACAGGACTAGCTATAAAGTAATATATTCACTAGGCAACAGTTATTCTGAGGTTGCTATGACAATCATTGTTTTAAAGCTTGTTGGATTTTGCTGTACTTTATGCACGTGTGTGTTGGAGGCACAGTGTTTCATACCCTCAAGAGAGCTCTTATTCTCAGCCTTGCAAATATAAGACATCCTTAGAAGGAATGAGAACATCAGCCCATGGACTACAGCATACTGCTCTGCAGTATAAAATCCCCTTTCTGGGACTTCATGTGGATGAGCTGGAAGAGGAAAATATATTAGGAGCCTGATGTTTATGGTGTTGTTCTCTATGGAGTGGAATGAACTTTGGTTCAGTGAGGGAACCAAGGAGTCTTTTTGCCTCTCCCAGTGATAGCCTCTCAGGTGGAATACCCTGTGTACTCTCTGCACAGGGAGTACAAGTATGCCTTCCAGCAAACTTCTGACATCCTTCTATAGGCTTTAGGTCATGGTAGTGTAGAAACCAGCTGTAACAACTTTATGGCTGCCGGTAGACACCCCTGTGAAAGGTTGCTTCATTCCTTTTGTCTACTCCAAAGAAGCAGTGAAATCTTGAATGTGAAAAGTTAAAAAATGTTCTGCGGATGAGTAAAACAGCCAAGGGCATGTGAAACACTCACAGATATGATAAAGTTGGCAGAATTAAGAATTCTGAATTGGTTTGTCATCTGTCAGATTCCTATTGTGGCTCTGAAATATTTGCTTTATCACAGCAAATATTGTTCTATTTTGTATCCACTGTGCCTAGTCAGACACAAAGTCATCAGATTCTTTCACTCTTCCTTTAYGTCCATGCCTTTATGTTGCAACCAAGGAGTTGGCCGAGTCATGGCAACATGTGGTGGTTGATGGTTGACAGTGTGACATCACGTTTTGTGAGTGGTTCAGGTGGTATGGTATGCTGTTATTTTAAAGCAGAAGTCTTACATCGTTTGCCAAGGACCTATCATCGTTAACATTGGGCTTATTGCAGTTCAGTTGCTTATCAGAGCACAAACAAAATAGACTCTAGTATGGAAAGTGACCAAGCAGCTAGCATGAAAATTCAAAGACTGCACCTGAGATGCAGAGTTACGCTTAAGAAGACAGTAAAACCTAAAAATCCTAAGCACCCATATTGCTTATTCTTCCAAAAACRTCCTCATTCTTCATTATATTTTGTTTTGAAAAAAAGCATTTTTAATCTGTTTTTTCCCTCTTAAAATTAAAAAAAAAGTAGGTGAAGGCCTGCTAGCTCTTTCCTACTTGTGTATCTACTAGAACACAGTTCTGTGCCTCTCACAGTCTCAGTTCCGTAGTTCCCCTTCATGGCACCTCTGCTCTCTGCATTCCAGTTGCTGGCAGTCGTGTTGGAGATGTGGATGCTTTGAACAAACTTCAGCATTCCAACTTTTTCCCCCAGGAACACAAGACTGTGTGATTTTGCTGTCAAAACACCACCCTCTGGCCATGGGTTTGCCTCTAAAACAGAAGTCCATTATTCACTTATTTGCCCAGGAGCAAATAAATGTTACTTAGAGAAACTTTGCTTGAAAAGTCCTATGGGGCACCTGTGTAATGGGGAATTCTGCACTCTTTGTCTGATGCATGTTTGAAAAGCAGTCACGATGGATTTAATGAAATTAACTGTCTGTCTGAGAACAAATGAATGTACAATGCATTCTAGGATCCTAATTTTCTGTTATTGTTAAGAATGTGTCTGCTTTTACTGCAGAGATTTTTCATATTTTATACAAAATCATTTCCATTGGGCTGAAATTTGGTATGCTAGCTCAGTCTGTGTTTAGACATCTAAATAAATCACCTGGTTTATCAAAGTATTCATCACACTAAAGTCAACATGTAATAGAAGTAGAAAGCACTGCAGTAGGACTTGCTGGCATTCAGCACTTTTGAAAATGAGGCACTTTTGATTTAGGAAATTGACTTTAGGCAATAATGCTTTAAAATTTGAGTTTTAGTGCATAAATATATGTGCTGCAGAGCTTTTTTATCAAGACAACACTGCCTTAAAATAATCTACTCCACCACCAGCATTTCTAAGTCTATGGATGGTTTGTGAGCATGATGGCATGGCTCTTCTTGATGAAACATTTTAAAACTTGCTGCTTCTTTATTTGAAATGTATCTTTTTCTATGTCTTTCTAAGCTGTGTCAAGTCTTCTACATTACAGTCTGCACTGTCAAAACATTCGCAGTGTCTTGACACAGTTTTAAAGTGGGAAATCTCAGCAGCTGAATGCCGATTGAAAATGTGAGTAATGCACTTTGGGGACAAAGAAGTTTGGGAAAGGTTGAGAGGTTTAGGTAATATGTAACTCTGAAATAGATTCAAGAAAAAATAATGAGGAAATTCACTCATTTTTTATTTGTTGCCTTGTTCAAAGGTTGGTGGAGATAAAGACTTTACAGTCCTTGCTGATAGTTGTTTTAGCTCTAATGTGCCACTGCAGAGTCCTTCAAATGTGCATATGGTTTAACAGAGTACTTTAACAGAAGCTTTATATACTTTAACAGAAGCTCAAATTCTGCTAGACTAGTGCTTGAGATATTTAGGTAAAGAAGGCATAGGGTAAGTTTCTGATGTGCTAGATGGGATTTAGCAGTGATATTTAGAGACCTTTCATATAATTCTGTACAAGTTGTTACCTCGAATAGACAAAAAGGGGAAAAAGTCAAAGGAAGCGCTCACAGGTGAGAAGTGGTAGAGGAAGTAAGTGCTTTGTCTGCAAAAGTATAACGTGATGGACATTATAGCAATAATTGTGATTTAGGTAATTATGGATCGTAAAAATCAGGCTTTAATCATGTTGAGTCTGCCTAGAAAAGGGGTGATACCATAATCATAGAATCAAAGAATCATCAAGGTTGGAAGGAAGCTTTGGAGGTCGTCTAGTTCAACTCCCCTGCACATGCAGAGTCACCTAGTGCATATGGCACAGGATTGTGTCTCCACAACCTCTCTGGGCAACCTATTCCAGGGCTCTGTCACTCTCATTGTTCAAAAATTTTCCTTAAGTTCCTGTGGAACTTTTGGTGCTTTAGTTTGTGGCCATTCCCTCTTGTCCTATTGCTGGCTACCACTGAAAAGAGGCCATCCCCCTTCTCCTCACTGCCTCCCTGGAGGTATTTATAGACACTGATCAGATACCCCCTCAGCCTTCTCTTCTTCAGGCTGAACAGGCCCAGCCTTTCCTTACAGGCAGATGTTCCAGGCCCCTGACCATCCTTGCAGCCCTCCGCTGGACTCTCTCTATCGGCTCCACATCTCTTGTACTGGAGAGCCCAAAACTGCACAAAGTACTCCAGATGCAGCCTCACCAGGGTTGAGTAGAGGGGGAGGATCACCTCCCTTGACCTGCTGGCAACACTTCTCCTGATGCACGCCAGCATCCCATTGGTCTTTTTGGCCATGAGGGCACACCGCTGACTTGGGGTTAACTTGGTGTCAACCAGGACTCTGAAATTCCTCTCCATGGAGATGCTTTCCAGCAGGTCAACCCCTGATCCCCCTGAACCCCTGGTGCCTGAGGTTATTCCTCTCCAGCTGCAGGACCCTGCGCTTCTTGTTGAACCGCATGAGGTTCCTCTCTGCCCACTTCTCCAGTCTGTCTATGTTCCTCTGAATGGCAGCATAGCCCTCTGGAGTGTTGGCCACTCCACCCAGTTTGGTATTGTCCACAAACTTGCTGAGGGGGCACTCTGTCCCTTCATCCAGGTCATTGATGAATACATTGAACAGGACTAAACTGAAGACTGACCCCTGGAGGACACCACTAACTACAGGCCTCCAACTAGACTGTTTGCCTGATGACAACCCACTGGCCATCCAGCCAGTTCTCACTCCACCTCACCGTCCACTCATCTAACACACACTTCTGGAGCTTGCCCAAGAGGATGCTGTGAGGGAGGGTGTCAAAAGCCTTTCTGAAGTCAAGACAGATCACATTCGCTGCTCTGCTATTATCTATTCAACCAGTCATTCCATCATAGTAGGCTATCAGGTTGGTTAAGCACGTTTTCCCCTTGGTGAATCCATGCTGGCTACTGTTGAGCACCTTTTTGTCCTCCACGCTTCAGAGACAGCAGCCAGGACAAGCTGTTCCATCACTTTCCAGGGATGGAGGTGAGGCTAACTGGCCTGTATTTGCCTGGGTCCTCCTTCACATTTTTTTTGTGCCAGAATTACCACAACTTACCATATTTGCAATCAAGTAGCTCAGTGTTAGAGATTAGACAATAAAAGATGGGCTCTGCCCTGGAGCAGTGTTCTCATGGCACTGACTCATGTCATGCTGAGTTCCCACCTGCAAGCACAATGAGACACCCTTTTCCTTCTAAAGTGATCTTTAGGGAAGCTTAGGAAAGATTTAGCATGGTTAGGCTGACCTCCTGTTAATGTTTATTTACACCTTTAAACTTAGAGTAATTGTAAGATTCTTTTTTACAAATTAATAAAATTACACCTCTAACACATTTCTCTTTTGCATTACTTATATTATCATGATTTATTTGCAGTGTTTTTGCAGTGTTCCATGATTAATATTTTATGCAATGTTTTAAAGGAAGACCATTGGAATATTCCCTTTGAGTCTGGAACTCATTTTATGAATGCTTTTGGTTTCCATCTTATTTGGGAAAGTTATCACTTCTGTCTRTAATTCTGTGTTTTCCTTCACTCACAGAAGGCACATTGCTTGGTGGCACATTTTTAGTAGTTCATGAGAATTGTCATGCTTTGAAGGTCATCTTTTGATCCAGACTGCTTGGGAACCCCAGGTTAGGCTAATTTTTTTTCAACCTTCTCAAGCTCTTTCTCACCCGGTGTTACCTATGTAGGCTTCTCGTGCTGAAGCAGGTCAAAAGGCTGTGCCAAGTATACGTAGGAAGGTGTGGGAACAGTGCTTTTGAAATCCTGAGTCAAACTGAGTGGTGAGAACTGCTGGTGTATAGTGAAGGTGAAGGCAAAGTAGCCTGCAATAAAAAAGTATGCCTGTTTAATGTCTGATTGCTGAACGTTGCCTTAGGTTCACTGTTGGGGAGGAAATGAGCCCATCCAACACATTTATGGCTGTCAGTACCGTTTAGAGCAGGACATGATATAATTAATTTGTTGTAGGAGTATGTATTTCAAAAGTGTTTGATTTATGACATTTTTACTTCAAAAGTACAGAAACTAGAAAACTTGTTATTTTGCATGGATTTTGAAAAAAAAATAAKGAAACAAGCAGGACATACTGATGTAACATTTCTCTTGTTCAGATTTGCTTGGAATTTAAAAAGTGGGATGAGCCCATGTATGGTATATTTTATACATTTAGGGCTTGACCTGATGCTGTGGGAGACTGTGATTTGCCTGTGGTGTTCTCTGCTAGCAGCTTGAAGATACAGAGCTTGCTCTCCTGCAAATGCTTTTGTATCCCATAAGTTATTTGCCAGTGATTGGTAGCTTAACTGTTATATTAAAAACTCATCTTATCAACTTCAACATGGACTTCTCATTAATCATCAGGACTATTCCATCAGACACCAAGCAGCATGACAAAACTGCTGCTATATTTATAACAGTTACTATCTGTCCCATGCTTTGGGCTGTGATCACAGAATCACMGAATCACAGAATATTCAAGGTTGGAAGGGACCTCTACAGATCATCTAGTCCAACCTTCCTGCTCAAGCAGGCACACCTACAGCATGTGGCACAGGGTGGCATCCAGGTGGGTTTTGAAGAC
>NW_020455586.1:305445-451174 GCF_003342845.1 Nothoprocta perdicaria
GGAACTTCCTGTGCTCCAGCTTATGGCCATTACCCCTCGTCCTATCGCTGGCCACCAGTGAAAACAGCTTGTCCCCTTCCTCCCTGCATTCTCCCTTCATGAACTTATACATGTTAATCATATCCCCTCTCAGCCTTCTCTTCCCCAGGCTAAACAGGCCCAGCTCACTCAGTCTCTCCTCAGACGAGAGATGTTCCACTCCCTTAATCATCCTAGTTGCTCTTCTCTGGACCCTCTCGAGAAGCTCCACGTCCCTCTTGTACCGGGGAGCCCAGAACTGCACCCGGCACTCCAGGTGCATCCTCACCAGAGCTGAGTAGAGGGGCAGAATCACCTCCCTTGACCTGCTGGCAACACTCCTCCTGATGCAGGCCAGGATCCCATTGGCCTTCTTGGCCACGAGGACACACTGCTGCCTCATGGTTAACTTAGTGTCAACCAGGACTCCCAGGTCCCTCTCCGTGGAGCTGCTCTCCAGCAGGTCGACCCCTAATCTGTACTGGTGCCTGGGGTTATTCCTCCCCAGGTGCAGGACCCTGCACTTCTCCTTTTTGAACCTCATGAGGTTCCTCTCTGCCCAACTCTCCAGCCKGTCCAGATCCCTCTGGATGGCAGCACAGCCCTCCGGAGTGTCGGCCACTCCACCCAGCTTGGTGTCATCTGCAAACTTACTCAGGGTGCACTCCATGCCCTCRTCCAGGTCATTGATGAACAAATTGAAGAGCACCAGGCCCAGTACTGACCCCTGGGGGACACCACTGGCCACAGGCCTCCAACTGGACTCGGCCCCATTTATGACCACCCTCTGAGCTCTGCCATCCAGCCAGCCCTCGATCCACCGCACCGTGCACTCATCTAGTCCACTCTCCTGGAGCTTCCGTATGAGGATATTACGGGAGACGGTGTCAAATGCCTTGCTTAAGTCAAGGTAGACAACATCCATGGCTCTCTCCTCGTCCAGCCAGCCTGTCATCCCATCATAGAAGGCTATGAGGTTCGTCAGATATGACTTCCCCTTGGTGAATCCATGCTGACTGCTCCTCAACACCTTCTTCTCCTTCATATGCCTGGAGATTCTCTCTAGGATGAACTGCTCCATCACCTTTCCAGGGATGGAGGTGAGGCTGACTGGCCTCACCCTGATGCTCCCTGATGCTGCAGGGAATGAAAYCACAAGGGCTGGTGTTTTTCACAAGAGAAGGACTTTGCATTTGATTTTTTTCTAGTATAATGCTGCCACATGTACTGTTGTAGTTGTGATCCATTTACTGCACTGGAACTGGGAATAAATTCTTTGGCAGCTGCAGTGTGGGGACTTTGAAAATACTYGCAAATGAGGCCAAATTCACTAAGTGCTTTCTGATGGGGAGAAAAGGAAAAAAAAGAAGGCTGAAGGTCTAGAAACCTGCTGGGGGAAGATGTGCTGTTGCTTTTCTACCAAGTGTCTGAGTGGTGAGATAATCCCCTGAGGTCTCAAGGAGGGAATTCTTGGAGGAGAGCTAGCTGCTGTGGTTGCTGCTGTGGTTACAATTAATGCTGTCTTTTGTTTTTCATATGAATGAGTAAAATGAAGTATCAGTGAAATTGAACAATTATGTCAAATTATGTTGCTTTTTGTTCTCCTTTTTGATGAGGGGAAAAAAGAGAAATCCTTGGATTTTTTTCCTTGTTCRGCAACTGAGATCACTTCCTCACATAGCCAAACTCTACCCAGTCTGTGTACGGTACTGGTATACAGAGAAACAAGCTATAAATTACATGTTTTCCCCTCTCACTATTGTAATTTAGAATGCATGGTAAATTACTGCTTCTCTGTCTAACTGCATATTACAACATACAACAGAGATGTTGTAGATTTTAAATTTTAGGAGAAAGAGTTGGGTGCTAACTGAAACTGGGTCTATCAGCAGAGTGGGCAGGAGGGCAGCGTGAGTGCTGCTTGACTGCATGGTTCACAAGTGTCTGCATTGGGGGAATTAAGGAATTTTTGCAAGTTGTCCCTCCTCCAATGCCAGAGCAGCTGGTAGTTACACATCCCCTGAATGCTCTGGCCATTTCTGTGGTATAAAAAGGCTGGTTATGGTGCATGAGGCAACAAAATGATCAGTGTTATGTTTTTAAGGTGACAGGTACCTAGTGCCCATTGACTGCTAAGCTAGGGGAGCCCATGGCTGGGGGCAGAGGAAGATGTAGCATAGACCACTTGGAGCTCACTTTAATGTGATTAATATTAAATCAGGTGGGGCTGATGGAACTGTGACTTCTGGTACATCAGTGTGTGTCACAGAATAGTACACACTGACTGAGAGCCTTCYTTGTGTGCTCATATTTTCCTTCTGTATGAATTTAATGTGACTGTTGAGGACTAGTGCATTGTGTGTTTGTGTGCATACTGTACATTAGTTGATGACAATAACACTGTAGGTTTGTCAGGAATGTTAATGGAAATATTGTTGACAGTCAGCCTGAAAAGCTCACAGTGAAAGTTTAAGCTTTAAGTGGTCCTTAAATCATTCTTCTCTGGAATAAGTAAAAATATAGTAGTAATGTCACTTGGCCATAATTCATTTAATCTCATCATGGCAAATATTGGTGTCTTACTAGTTCAGTGACGTCCCCGTGCAGAATGCTAACTCTGCAAATGTTAGGAGCTGGGCAGGACAGACACTTGCAAATGAATCATTGTGTCTGCTCTAGATTTAGCACCATTCTAGAGATCTTCTCTGTGTAACATGGCACCTCTCTCTGTGTCACCTCATGATCATTTTCTGCTTAACATTAAATAGACTTGTGGAGAAAATTTATAATAGATTGATATAATGTGGAAGAAAGACCAATCTAATAATTCAAAAAAGCAAAGTGACAAATACAAGAACTTCTGACAACTGATGGAAGAAAGCGTTGAACACATCCATCTTTTTTATAGTAAGATATTTTATACTTACTCGAAATATATTTTTGATTCTGTGCACAATGTACTTATTTTCATGATGATGATGATGCAGATGTTCATGATCGCATGCTACAAAGAAAGAAGTCTTGGAAAAAGGGAACCTATGCTTAGCCTTGATTTTCTTTTTCTTTCCAAGGCTGTAAGTGAAGATTTTTTTTCTATCTCCCTTCTGCCCTTTTCCTGTCTCTCTTTGTTCTAGCATTTTTCTTTTATAATATAGCTACGGCTACACTTATTTTTACACAGTAGCTGTTGATCTAATGGTGTTACTGGAAGGTGAGAAGTTGAAGCAATGAGCAGTGCGTCACTCACAGGGTTGACCCCATTTCTTCCTAATTCTTCTCTTATGGTGTGAGTAAAAAATGCCTAGAAGACCGTGAACATGGCTCGTGTGTGTGTTCTGAATCTGCTTGCACATATGAAGCCAGCTGAAGAGCTCTTTGGTTTTCGCTTGCTTATTGCCAACTTCCTGCCTCAGCTCTCCAGCTCTGCACCATTGTATTGGTGCAGCTGGTCTGTGGATTTGTTTTGCATGCCAAGTATGTGGAATAATCACTGCTTAAAAAAAAAATAACAACAACAACAACAAAAAACTTTTCAGAAGAAATGCTCAATTCAAAAATGCTGCCGAGAGTGGTGGTAGATGCATAAAGAAAAGAAGCCAGTGTGGGAGTCTCTTAAACTGGCTTTGCCCTTGACAAGTTGTTTCTGGAGCCATGTCTTGACATGGAAATGCACAGAGATGCAGTAGGGTCAGTAGGGTTCCTGTAGGGTCACACAAGGGAGAGACTAAAGAGCCCTTTCCCACCGTTTTCACTGTGCTCTAGAGAGCAGTTATGTAGATGGACTCTCCTTTGACACGTAAGACCAGTCCCTGTGCTCTGCAGGTCTAAATGGCAGTGGTCTGGCCAAGCAGCACACACTACCACTGGGAATGGCAGTGGGGAGGGAAGGACTGTGATTTGGGATAATGCTGGAATCCCTTTGAAGATCAAACCTTCCCTGCAGGGTCATGGAGTGCCAAGGGAAAAGGGCAGTGTGGCCAGGCTCGTTTATCAGATGGCAAAAGCACAGTGCCTGGATGGAGCTGCTGGTGGGCCCCGGCTGTGACATGGTGTTGTGTTGTGTTGTGTTGTGTTGTGTTGGAGGCAGCTGGTCATGGGTCAGGGCTGCATGAAGAAGCGTGCAGTGTTGAACCTCTGCACATCTCTCACCACAGCCACCAACTTTTGCTCATCGTTTCCATAAGCTTGGGCTTTATGCTCTGAAAGTACTAATGCCAAAATAGGCCAAAATAATACTTATCTTGGCAGTTACTGCTGCAGTGACTTATGCCCTTATTTTGGAAGAGTAGTATGCTCAGTGAGGAAAGGTGTTGAGATGAATTGAGATGACATTTTCCGTTTTGTCTGGGTTTGTTTTAGTTTTTCCTRGTAAATGTTTTATTTTTTTAACTTAGCAGGGTCATCTCATTTCTAAAATTTCTAAAATAGCTTCTTTATGTATAGAAACAGCTTTTTGTTTTTTWAAAAACCAAACTAACAAAATGCTTCTCTTAAATTAATACCACCTTAAGATACATCAGTGATAGAACTGATGAGGCCAGAAATCCATATTTGTATTCAACTGTAATGCAGTGTGGAGAGAATAGAGCAGCTAAGATATTCAACTTGCAAACAATATGTTCTTTGAGGAAGGTTCCCTGTATTCTCAAGGGTCCCTCTGTTCGGACCAGACTGTAGATTCATGGCGTTTTTTTGTGCAGGTTGATGACGGAGATCAGTAGGTAAGAGCAATACATCACCTTTGTATTTTTGCTCTGGTCACCTAAAGCATGTGTGCATAGGGAAAATTGTAAAGTATATTCCCTTTTTTTTCAGTGTTTTCTTCCTTTCCTTTTTATTTCCATCACCTTGAGTGATGGAAGAACTTTCGAATAGTCACAGTTTCTTAAATTTGTGCCTTGAGAATGGCGTACTGAGTGTGCTAACATAAAAAAAAAAAAAAAAGAGATTTTAACTGTTGATAAACCAAATTTTTAAAATACTTTTCAGTATGATATCTAAATGTAGTACCTATATCAGAAAAATAGTCAAGATTCCTTGGTGCCCGGAAACTGAAAATGCTGATTTTGAATACCATGAAATGGGATGATTTCATGACCTTGACAGAGACTTGTAAATGTTAGTTACTTCTAAAACAATATACAAAAGGGTTATTTCTGAGCATTTTAATATCCCAAAGTACTGGCTTAAGGTAATCATGTTTATTGGAACAAGTTTTACTCATCAGTGAGACTCAACTCCCCAGATAATGAAATACTGAATATGAGATTTTTTGTGTTGTAAGGATGAACAAGGAAGGTATGAAGAAAAACAAACTACCAACAGCACCACTGCTGCTCAGATTTTAACTACTAGCTACTTTCCCCACTTGGTAATAATTCTGTATGATTAAAGATTYGAAACTGAAGGTCTTGGCCAGATAGTGCAGAACAGAGAATCGCACAGAATCACAGAATGGTTTGGGTTGGAAGGGACCCCTAGAGAACATCTAGTCCAACCCCCTGCTCCAGTATGGAAACTTAGAGCACAGGGCACAGGGCAGCATCCAGGTGGGTTTGGAAGACCTCCAGAAAAAGAGACTCCCCAGCCTCCCTGGGCAGCCTGTTCCAGGGCTCTGTCACCTTCACAATAAAGAAGTTCCTCCTCACATGCCAATGGAACTGCCTGTGTTTCAAATTATACCTGTTACCCCTTGTYCTATCACTGGCCACCACTGAGAAGAGCTTGGCCCYTTCCTCCCTCCATTCCCCATTCAGATACTTATACATATTGAACAGATCCCCTCTCAACCTTCTCTTCTCCAGAGAAAACAGGCCCACCTCAGTCTCTCCTCGTACAGTAAATGTTCCATTCCCTTAATCATCTTTGTCCTCCTTCGCTGGATCCTCTCTAGAAGCTCCCTCTTGTTCTGAGCATCTCAACTGTTTATTATTTACAAAAGTAAAGCCACCTTTGCGAGCAGTATCTAGTATGTGACAGCAGTGACTGACCTTGTATAATGTCCCCCTCCCACATGCATATTTACATACATATACAAGTAACTAAAGAGAAGAACAGATCTCCTTTTATTCCTAAACAGCCAAACTTCAGTGAGAGGTACTCTAATCTTATCAGAGATGAATAAATCTGCTAGGAATGATTAATTCCTAGCCCCTAGAACTGGGCTAGTAAAGTTTTGTTAATATATAAAGTGTACTTTACAGATTTCCAGAGGAAGACATATCGTGTTAAAAAGAGGGCCCTCTACACAGGTGTCTTGGGGAATAAAAAAAAAAAAAAATGGAGGATGGGAATTAAATTCATGTTAAAAAAGGCCACTGTGAACAGAAAAATATTTTTGAGCAAGGTGCATCTTTGTTGACCCTGAAGTAGTGCATTGTCTGTTAGTATAAAAGTTCACTAGGTTCTTTCCAATAAAATTGCATTTTGAATAATTTATTTGGTATGTGAATGATGGGAATGTTTTCAAAACAACTATCAATCTGATTTTGCAAGCAACTTCATAATAAAGAAAGGAATTGATTCAATGTACTGAGAACTCTATACTTGTTTCATATAAACATATTTTATAATTTCAGTATTTCCTAGAAAATTATTTCATGCATCCATTCATTCATTTCAGCATAGGGCTTTTTTTTTTTCCTTATTTCCTCATGTTCAAGGGAATGAGACTTCATTCTATGGTACAGTAGAGAATGATCTTATTCATGCGACAATAATATCTCTACCTTCTCATGCATTCTGTGACTGTGCTTTTACCTCTATTGATTTAAATGGGAATACCTGAAAATGGAACTCAGCCATTCATCTTTATAATCATTGGTGAAATGAGTAGTAGCATATTCATCTTGAATATCATCTTGCTTCCTCATTATCTTCTGTTTTTCAGAGGTGTAGGCAGTGGAATAAATTAAAGTTGCCATTTTGGGCATTTTCTAACATTGCATGAAGATACAAAGATTGATAAAACTGTACATGTAATTAATGATTTCAGTACTTAAAAGATATAATTCATAAAATTACTGGAAGTTATTAAAAGTTTGATTATGGAAACAATATTTTTTTCTATTGCCCTAAAGCTGGTTTGTAATGAAGCCTAAATTTAATTCTCAAGAAAAGGTAATTACTTGCCACATTCTTGATGAAATTCCAATACGCTTATCTGTACAAGAAGGGAGAGAGATTTTTTATTTTTATTTTTATTTTTCTTAATCAAGTATCAGTTATGTAAGGAAATGCTTTTCTCACACAATTAAGTTAGAAATTTCATAGTAGAATTTCACTGTCTTTAAAGAGAAGTAAATGAATCAAGACATTCAAATCCAGCTTGGTTACTCCAGGATTTTTTCTCAAGGACTGTTGGTAACCATAATTCTTTTTCTACATGGATTAACTGTCATGTCCCTTTCATCTAGTTGGAATGAATAATAAATCTTTTCCTTAATGGGAGAAAATTATTGGTTGTCGGCATTATTATCACCTACAAATACCAAGGATCATTAAAAGTAAACAATGCCAAATTATAGCTGTCCAAAATTAGTTATGCTTTTGCTTCTCACATTTGAAAGCTAATGCAAAAGATGCATAAAGTATTGATAATACAAGGTAGAAAGTGATGGTGTCACACGTGTTTTTTTAGCACTTTTTCCAAAGGAAGTGGTGATGTAGGGGTTTTTTTTTTTTTTTTKKKRWWATATTTTAAGTATTGTTCGTGAATTATGCATGAACAAAGGAACCTTTTTTTAAAATATTTCATTTGTCTTGTGCCGGAAGTATGGCCTGTTCAGGACAAAGCTGCTTGTGTCTCACTAACCAAACACATTTAGATAAAATCATTTAAAGATGGAATTTGGGAGCTATCTTAACAGAGACCCTGACATGTATTGGAATCTTCCATTCAAATTAAAATAACAATTTTTATTTATCAAAGCTAGCTGTACTTTTTCTCAAGGATGATATAGTCTAAGCTAAACCACTAGTGGTTATAACTAAGTGAAACAGTTGACATTTTCAAGAAGGTCAATCTTTAAACCAATGAAATCATTAAAAACAAAGCGTGAGTTTTAACTCCTTGACAAAGTTTTGGCCACCTTCTTCTCAGGCAGGATCATGAAAGATGTATTGCTTGGTAAGCAGTGCCTACTGCAGTGGCTTCTTCCTATTTTTTTTTCTATTTTTGCCAATGGTTTGAAGGAGAATTTTTTTTTCCTGCAATGCAATTGATGCAATCTGAGGGGCATTGAAGTTGAGAGATGCAAGCATGCAAGCAGACAATGTGCTACCAGTCTGGCTCAGAGAGGTGTGTGTGCCCCCATTTTCAGAGTATCTCCTTTTCCAGGAGATGAAAAGCATGGATAGAAAGAAAGAAAAAAAGAAAGAAAGCAAGAGAGAAAGAAATAGAGACATAAATACACACATTTATATACATACAYAGTTTATGTATATAATACATATACAATACAATATAGCTAATATGTAACAGAGATTGAATCTTTTTTTCTAGTCAAGGGAACTTTTGGAACATCTCTGAAATATAACTCCTTTAAGCTTCTGTTGCAAATAATTTCAAGTGCACTGTTTTCATGTATAAAGGTTTTTATTCTCAACAAAATCTATTTAATACTGAATAATTCTTGAGTATTTTAAAACCATGTAATTCTCAAAGCTGATATTTTACCTTTCTCCGAGTAAACGTACAAGCTACTTTTGTTGCTTTAAGCTTGGTCAGGCAATTGTAAAATTAGAAAGAGTATTATATTCAAATATATACACATAAAAATCAATATATAAAACTGTTGATAGATTACTTATGTAAATTATATTCAGATCTCAAAAGTATATACTTAAGCACCCTCTCAAAGAAACTATWTTGGCTATATTGGCATTTTATGAGCTATATTGGCATTTTATGTATAATTGGTAAATTATACACCTATACTTTTTATATACTTATATGAAAATATTTCTATATATTATATAAAAATATTATATGGTTATTTCTAACCATTTTTAAACAAAGAAGTATCTATAATTTCTTAAAATAGAATTTCTATGTGAAGAGGGAAAGGAGAGCTGTGAATTAAATCATGTGGACTTGATAAATCAGGTATTCTCTTTTGAAACCTTAGAAAAAATCTCTTCTGTTTCTTAGGGAGAAATTAGAAGGGTGAGGTGAAAGGTGATGTTTCCTTGTGTTTTCTGACAGAAAATCTCCCAGGAGTCTCTATAAGTAGAAAACCCATTTTATTCAGTAAAGCAAAGAACCTTTTTATTTCCCAGAAACCAAATTCACAAATATACAACAAATACACAATTATAAACTTGACTTCTTCAGTAGAGGTGCAGGGGGATCTGTTCACCATGTTAAATATTAAAATTATATTTTAAATGAACCTAATGTTAAAAGCTAATTAACTAATCACTGGTTTTCTTCTAGAGATTTTTCTGACTTGCACACTCATAAATAAAATGAACCATAAGCTAATGTTCATCAGCAGAGACTCTAGATGTTTGCAGAGAGGAAAAAAAAAATCTGAGTTTTGCTAAACAGGAAGGTGAGGCGAAAATAGCTGTCAAGAGAAAATAAAGGACCGTTAAAAAACAGGGCAGACCAAGCAAAACAGGAATCCTCTGGAGTGAGGTTAGGAGTTGGAGCTGTTTAATCTGTGTGCTCTTGCATACGACAGTAGATTTTCAAATGCAACTTTTCAGCCTCCATCTTCTTATCCACAGCRGTTGACTGGCAATAGGTAGTCTCAAGGACTGGAGAAAGACATGGAGAAATTTGCCCATTTCTGTGCCGTGGCTTCATAGAGATGTGATCCTGGGGCAAGAGAATGGAAGAGTGACCATAAGCATCAGGCCTGGGTCTGCAAAGCTTGTATTGGCTCCTGGGGGCCATGGGGATACCTTTCATGAAAGGACTGCAAGCGACTCTCAAGGTCTCTCCAAATCCTCTTTCCTCATTTTTGTATTCAGGGGAATTGTATTGCTCCTGAAGACTGACCACAAACATAGAGAAGAGAAATGGATTTTTCTTTTAGTAGGTTGAATTTCCTGCTTAGATCTGTAAAATATATGGGATATATAGAACATATGGATTTGGGAATTGTTGGCCCTTTGAAAACAGGGYTTAGCTGTCAGCACAACCCTACAGCTTGGATTTTTCAGTAACTCTGCTCCTTTTACCTCCCCTACATTTCTTTTTTTTGTAATGTCTCACCATTCACTTTTGCTCACCACTTTTTTCACTCTTAATTTTTATTATTTTATTTTATTTTATGCCAGAGAAGGGGAAAAGATGGGTTATGTCTATTCTGACTTGGTGTCTGGTAGTAAGATCATTCTGCAGATGTTCTAAAAGTAATCTGGGTATCCAAGTAAATGCTTTAGAAGTAAAAATATTATTCATGCCAGTGAAGCAAAGTGATGTTCTGCTAACTGAACTTTCATGGGAGATGGGGTGATATACCAGTGGCACAGGTTGTTCTGAGGCGGAGGAGCAAGACAGGGTTGTATTATCTTACTGCCATTTGTCATGTTTTCATTTGGCTGCTGATGAGTCATCTCGTCAAAACACTAAGTTGGCTCTTACCCCTTGAAAGTGGTGCTGAGCTCAGGCMTTGAATCTAAAGCCCCAGCATGTTGGACCCTTTGAGGCTGACTCATCCTAGGATCTATCCTGCTTGAATGCAAAGTGAAGCAATGCAAATCAATCGTCTTTCAGAAAATGGTGAAATATTTTAAAAAGTAATTTGTAGATGCTGACATAAAAGTAACTGAAATGAAACATCTATGTCTATCTCCAGATCCCAGAGAAAAGAATAAATAGCTGCAGCATGTATTTATGTAGGAAAAAAAGGTGAATTAAGGTGCAGTCTTCAGAAATTGAGAAGAAGATTATAAATTTAGAAGGATATAAGTCTACACTAGATAGCCTAGATAAAAATCTAGTAGTTGGGATAGACATACAGAGATGAGAAGTAAACTTTGCAACCTACTTTGCTGTACTTGCCTGAGAATTAAATGTCTGGTCTGATTACCCTAAACTGACTTCATAATTAACAGAGAGAAACAGACAATTCCATCAAGGTGTTTCATCTGACCTTTTCTGGGTTGAGCTGGATAACTCTCTGGAAAGGCTAGTTTCTTTTCAGTGAATATAGAAAGCAGTAGTTAGTTCAGATAGGGATATTTACCATTAATTTCGTATGTTAGATCAGATGAATGTCATCTGGATTGTCGAAGACAGGAAATTTTCAACCAGATTCGACTCAGAAGTGTGTTTTACCCTGATGTTTTGGTTCTAGTCCAGCCACAGTATGACTCAATAGGAGGAATCATCAATATTTCCATGCCTTGTTCTCTAAGTCAGATTGTTTCCTCACAAGAAGAAGAGTTTCCTCACAAGAGAAAGTGTCAGTAGTAAAGAAACATGCTGTTTCCAAACAACCAATCGGAAAGCATTTAAAGCAAAATGTTCTATCATTATCAAGTAGGCCATTCTATGAGACCTTGGTATCTAAAGTGACTTTTTCTCAAGAGATCCTCTGTAACTTACTGAGCTATTTCAGTACAGGTACTATGAAAGGCTGCCACAGAGTTATGCTGTAAAAGGAGACAGCTTTCAAGTACCACAGTCTCCCATTTTCCTATTTTCTAAAGACTTTATGAGTATGTTGTGTGGCACCATGGCTTGTTCTTTCAGAAATGTAGTTAAATTTTTAGCTGACGTCTTAACTTGAGAGACAGGGTTTTTTTATGAGATATTAAAATACCTAACCCAGAGGATCCTACAAGGAATGTTGCTTACTGTTTAATATTATATCTACACAAAAACTTAAATCATAACATTATTTTGTCTGTATWTGTAGATGCTGCAGGGAACTCCCATGTCATAAACATAGTGAAGGTCTCAAAATTCTAACATTTATCTGAAATGTTAGTTTTGATTTCATTTGTCTGGGAATTACACATGTTGAATAAATCGWATATAGAGTGTGAGCTGATGCTGTCTTTCTATGTACGTTTATGGAAGTTTGCTGATTGTATGATTGAGTACTGCAAATATTGTGGCAAAGTAAATCATCTTGTTTGTCATAGCTCATCTTTTTTGGCCTCCTCCTTCTCATTTATCAACATTTGTGACATCCTTTGCGAAAGAGGAGAGGTTGATTTTAGCAAGTACAATCCACCACAAAGATACTTTTCTAACCTATTACTTGGACCATTTTTCTGGACTTTCTGTCTCTTCCTGGCATCTCTTCTTCTTATTTTCCTTCTAGAGGCCCTTCACAAACCATTGCACATACAATTATATCATTTAACTCTTAGAAGCCAGTTGGCTTGTGATGCCTACCTGCGTCTCCCATTTGTTAATTACCAAACAAGCAATTTTGGCTGTGTCCCTGAAGCTAGGAGAGGCTTCAGTATGTACTTCTTCAAAACTCTGTCTAAAATTTTTCATCTGTATCCGTTATTTGTAAAAATAKGTTTTCTTTAAACTGTAAGCTCCTAGCACATAGAACTTTGTGTATCAATTCTGTAGTTCATTAATCTTTTTCTTTTAATTCTGCAGCAATTCAGAATTCAGGGGCAATCCTTACCCCTACAATTCTGAAAGCTAATGGAAATGAAGACTTTACCTTCTATTGCACCTTCACTCTTTCTTTTCTTTCTTTTTTTTTTTTAGTCTACTAAGTTTGTCTCATCCTTAGACTTAAATTTCTTGACTCTTTGTATCATCTTGTCTTTCTATGACTCTAGAGGATTTGTGATGTGTATTAAAAGGTATTAATCTCTTCCTCACTCTCTGTTGCTGCTCTTTTCTTACTATGATGCTATAGACTGTATTGATTCATGTAGCATTGCATAGAGAGATTCCAGTATTATTTTCYATTCAGTATTTTATGCATCCAGGGTTTGTTTGCTTTATTGGCTTGGTGTATGATGAGCAAAAAGGCTTCTCTGAACTATTCTGAAGAATGTCTATGGTCTTTTCCCATGGCATATTTTACTTGGGCTCATTTCTTCCTATTGACTTACTTAATCTTAAGTTCCCTTTTTCCTCATTCCTTTCCCATTCCTTCTCCTTTCTTTTCTGTTCTATTTAGAGATATAAGTACTACTATTTCACCACATTAAAAGTTTAAAAATCCTAARTTTTCTTCATTTTGTGATTAGCAAATTTAATGTACTTACTCTATACTTCTGTGTCTTTTTRATTAACTTCTAAAGTTTTTAAAATATCCCTCTCTAAAGATTAGTGTCACAACGTTATTTTATAGTATGCTTACTCCTTGGAGGAAGTTAAACTTAATTGCATTGTGTCACTGCTAATTAGTAGCTCAGCTGTAGTTACTACTTTCACCAATTCCAGTGTGTTTTGAAGTAGAATGCTRAGAATAGCTACCCATTCTGCATGCTGTAGAAGAAGCTGTTCTGAGAAGCGATTTTAGGAATCAATATATGTGGCACATATTTTGAATGTGTTAGCTGAAATATCTTAAGGTCACATGGTATCATTTGGAATTATTTCTTTGATATCCCTCAAGCTTATGCAACTAATTTTTCCATCCAWTCTTTTTTGAAATAACTATGCTGTGGTATATTTATGACTTGAGGTTTGTATTTGTTCAAATTTGCTACTGGCACATCTTCACTTAAATTGTGTCTTAGCATGTTTTTGAGATGTAAATTTGGTTTCCCCGCTGCAAAAACTCTCGTCTTTCCTGTTTGTGTTATAGGATCAGGAAGTACATACATCTGCATTTATAGTCATCTACTGTGTTTCAGTGATGTGTTACATCATTGCCATGCAGACTAAATCACCTAGCTTTGTTTCTCTGAATCTTTCATTGCTTGTTGACATTCATCTTTTTTTTTTTTTTTTTTTTTTTTTTTGTTATTACTGATGCTGCAGCCATCTGAATAAAACCCCTGCTGATGCACACTGTGTTACTTTTCAGAATTTACTTCAGGTCTTCTGCTGTCATGCTCTCAGTACACATTATCTCCTGTCCAGATACCGGATTGTGTGTAAAGTGAAGAAACAGATACTGAATTTGGAAGGCATATGCTCAGTTTCACACAGCAAATAATAAAACAACATGAAAATATTTGAAAAAAGTTAGGAAGTAGTGTCTGATTTATTAAACCAAACCAAATTACTTATGTCACCAGCAAAATGGATAAAGTAGAATTCGCTGGAGCACTTGAAACTGATGACTAATGAGGGATCAGTGATCATAACCCAATTATATTCATTATATAGTATTCATATAATTCATAATATTCTATTCATTATATAATGTATATTAATTACCTTTATTGTTAGCATGATTCAAAATAAACAAAASCATTTCCCAAGTATTTATTTTCTATACTTGGAAAGAAACAGGATGATATATGCTTATTTCATGAAAATAAGATATTCTTTCTGATACTTGTTCCTAAAAATAAGGATGTTAACAAGATCTACTAGCAATAGTTTTAAATCAATGAAACTAAGTAATTCATTAGGAAGTTATTTGCCCCATAGTGCTAATATCCGATAAATATGAGAAAAATCTTGTGTTTTATGAGAACTAGCACAGTGACAATGCTGTTGCAACATTAGAGAAGAATAGTCCATGTAACATGGGTAACCATACATTGATGGCGGTTCAGAGCAAAATAATTAAAAAGTTAATACTGGGTATAATTATTACAGACTTAAAGCCTGGTAAGTTAATTATAGACTTAAAGCCTGGTAAGTTAATTAATGTCAGTTGACATGGTTTTATGAAAGTAAGTCTCTCAAACAAGTCTTATTATATTATGGATGGGTTATAAATTAAACAGATAGAGAGAACTATGAAGGTAGGTATGATCCAGTTTCATCCTGTTGATTTAACTCTATGTGTCATTCTATTCAGGCTTTTGGCAACCTGGGAATTTGCTTCTTTTTTATAAAGTTTCAGAATGAACTTTGAAAGTCACTGCAGATATTTTTCAAAAAAGTGTGATACAAAAATCGAAGGACAGCATCTACAGGGGAGGGAAATGATAGGGAGCAGTTTGTGTTATTTGGGAAGGTCTGTATATTAGAACAATATATGCTGTAAATGATTGAGAATTGAAACAAATTATCAACGACTATATTCTCTATCTCCTTGTATCTTCAAATCTATATAGGATACCTCTCTGAAAGACATGACTCTCTGAGTCACCAGAATGTTTTTAGGGCAAAAGGAAGGGATTATGTTATCTTTGTCCATACTAGGCAAATATTTCTGTTTTTATAGTTAATTCTGGGAATAACCACTTTCAATTTAGTGTTTTTGCTAGGATATTTAACAAAGTACCGTACGCTGCCATAGTGCTTTGCCATAATTTTAAAATAGTTTAAAATATGAGTTGAAATCACTATCGTAAGTACTGCCTTGTATTGTAAGTTCTGCTTAGTTCACTATAGTTCTGCCTCCTTTTTTTGTCAGTCTCCTACTCCTGAACATACCTAGTCTTAATGCTTACCCCTCCCTCTGCTTTGGGAATGAAGAATTCCCTGGAGAGATTCCATGCAAAACTCGTAAAACAACCTCACAGGTTTCGCCCCCAAATTAGCAATTTAAATGCCTGGTGACTTCTTATGTCTTTTTTTTTTTTTTTTTTTGCCAAGGATTTATGAACTTCCAAATTTCTGACTGATATCTCATCCTGCATTCAATTTAAAAACAACTTAGAATTCAAAGGAATTTTGTTGGCCTGAATGAATCACACTTTATTAAATTAAGCATATCTTTTGACTGCCTTTCTTGGTGATTTGATATATTTTACATGATACAGGGTGTTTTGGAAGTAGTATTCTCCAATAATTTCTTTGACAGTCTATCACATTTTCTTTGGCTTCAACTCTGAATGCCTAGAACATACCCTTATTTAATGTGATCTTTGAGATTTCCTACCATAGAGAGTGGTCCTATCTCAAGGAGGATATATGTGTATTGTTTTTGGTGATTTCTCTGCTATATATATATATCTAATATCTTTTAGCCTATTGCTAGAAGGAAAGAAATGCCTTAGTAGGAAAAAGKAGGCAAATTCTATTTCCTCCCTCTCAAATGCCTTAATTTGGCAGGAAGAAGCATCTGCACAGTACTGTATTTTCTTCCCACTAATGTTCACACTGGCTGAAAATAAAGAAACACAGTCCTTGTTATGGACAGATTTAGACAGTAACGTTTGCTTCACTAAAAKCATCCTTATTTCAATTTTTTAAAACTCCAAAGTGACAGTGTTTTCCATAGATGTTATCAGTGCCTTTACCTGACCTTGCCACTTGCTTGAAAAGTGATTACCAATAATGCATGCTGTCCACATTTTGTTATGCATGCGGGCTCATGTTGCAACAGCTTTTGTAAATATTGTCTAACGGACACTGATGAATATGTAGATAGGCCTGGTTGCATTTAAATCTAATCACTTTATTAAATGCTATCATTCCATGAATTTTGAATCTACATAGTATTTTAGATTTGTCATTGCATATGCTGTTCATAGTTCAGAATTAGCCTTATATTTAGTCTCACATTTTTAAAACACTTACCAGTTTCTTCTGCTTGTTCATTTATAAATGTATAATAGATTTTTTCTTCTTTCAGGTAATATTTCTTTTTTCTTCTTAAGGTATTCTATGGTACTCTTTTTTTTTTTTTTTTTTAAATATATGATCATGTCCTAGTATAACAAAGGCTCTCTTTAGCTCTTAGGCTAAGATGAAAGATGGCCAGATAGATACACTTTCAATAGGAAGTGTAAAGGAAGATGGTCCCTTATAGGTAATGAGAAGATATTCTTTTCAGAATTACAAAAGCTTAAGATTGTCAAAATCTTAAAATAAAAGGTAGTTTTTCAAGGATATATTGTCTTTATGACTTGTAGTACATTTAAGGKTTTTTTTTCCATTTTCTCTTGAGTCAGAGGTCGTTATGAGGAACAAAAATGTGCATGTGAATATTTTATTCTCACGCTAGTATTGGGTTGTGTATAGGTTGTGTGCCTTTGACCGAAGGCCCTCTCTTCTATAAGCACTCTCTGTAATCATTGTAGGTACCTTCTTTCTTACAGGCAGAAAGCTTGAGAGGAACCTGATCAAAAATCTACCTTGTCTTTCCATCCAGTACATCAAAAATGAATAATTTAAGATATGTATCATAGACTCATACAGTAGTTTATCTTGGAATATCTCCAAAGGCACCTAAATCTCTGGGCAACCTGGTTCAGCATTTGACCTCCTTCTATGCATCAGCAGAGAAATGCAAATCTTCTTAGATGAAGAAGGGCTTTTCCATTTGGCTTTACAGACCCTCATTTTCGAAAGGACTCCGTCTGCAACCTTGATGACTGGGTCAATCAAGAGAGTTTCCCATCTTGTTTTTTCCCTTTCATAGCAATGTATTCTTGCTTGTTCATGGGGAAGCTGTATTTTAGGGTCCAGACTCTGCTTCTCTTTTTCTTCCCTGTTATTAATTCTGAGTCATCTGCACACAAGAAGACCAGACCCATTATAGTTAGGTTTGTAATTTCATAGGAAGTGATTTTGTCTTTGTAGGATGTTGTCTTTGGTCATCTAGAAGTATTCCCAACCTTCTTAATTTTAGTTTGGATAATGTCTGATGAAAGAAGACAAGGTTAAGGTAGATGGGGAAGACACACTCTTAAAGTTAATTCCATGACTACTTGGGAGACTGCGGCTTAAGAAAAAAGTTGTAGTAAAATGAAAAATGAAAAGTTTGTCAAGTAGCAAAAAATGGCACATCAAAGAGCTTTTTAATAATTTATGATGATTAGAAATYGCCAGATAAGTAATATAATTTTGATAGTGCCCCAAAATAAACAAAGATGGAATTATTAGATACAAGTCACCTTCTCAGAAGAAGGAAGAGAGGGAAAAGAAGAAAGGAAGCAAGACCTTGGCTTTGGCAGGAGCTATGTTTGACACAAAAGGATCTTTTTTGAGTATGCTACACTAAGGAAATTGCACTATATTGTTTGTTTTTAATAACAGAAAAAAATGCTAATATTGTGCCTTCTGCTATCAGATCCATATTATATCTGCCTGCTTCCTTACAAAATTCCTGGGGCCTACCTAAAGGATTTGAAAATCACATTATGGGTTGACATCAGAAAGATGTCTGCTGTCTACTTCAAGACAYTGTTCCAGAAATTCTAAACAGAATGAGCACAGCCTATAATTTGCTTACTGGTGATATATGTCACGGATCTCAAGGTCAAAGGCACTACAGTGCATAGAACTAGAGTTCTAACTTTAACATTTCTAACCTTAATGGTCAGTATTTCTATATTCATTTTTACTAGTAGAATTAGAAGCCTGCCTTTTGTGTATAAGGAGTGCAGTGAGCCTGGAACTTGCTCTCCAGTCACCTGGTCTTATTCCTCCCCTGTACCATTCTCTTTGCAGAACTGACTTACCTGTCTAGAGCCGAAGAGACTGTAAAACTTCACATCAGACAGTAAGGTAGATGAGTAAATGAGGTTTTGGTAAGATCTGTCTAGAGGCTTCTCGGTTAAACTCTGTTTAGGGTTAATTAATACTGCTTGATTGAAATGTTTTTTCCCACTGTTAAAAGCCTGTCTGAAGATCAGGGCATGATGATAAGGACTTCTTTTTATTTATCAGAGTGTAGTTGTAGAAGAATGGAAACCCTGAAATGAGAACAAGATTCTGTAAGGCTGGAACCACTCATTTTGTGAGGTAGTTGGATAGTAGGGAACACAAAAGCATGTTATTTAAAAGCTCTGACTACTACTTGAGACACAAGGGCAAACCTGTAATGCAGCTGAAGCATATGGTTGAAAATTGATTAAATATTTGTATTCCATAATAATAATAATAATAAATAGACCAACACTGCCACTGGGTATCAGAGAAGAAAAAAACACGACTGGGGATTATGTGGACCATGAARCATTTAGACAAAAAGACAAACTAAGCTCTAATCCCTTATCCAGGAAAGGKAAATCGATACTCCCCCTCTACACAGCCCAGGTGAGGCTGCCCCTGGAGTACTATGTCCTGTCCTGGGCTTCCCTATGCAAGAGAGACATAGTGCTACTGGAGCAAGTCCACTGAAGGACCGCTAAGCTGACTGAGAGACTGGAGCATCTTTCAGAGGAGGAAAAGCTGGCAGCTTGGCCTCTTCAGTCTCAGGGGGCAAGTAATGTGTATAAGCATCTGAAGAAGGGTGGTTGTCAAGAGAATGGAACCAAATTCTTCTCAGTAGTGCCCGGTGATAGGATGGGAGGCAGTGGGTGCAAACTGATACAACAAAATATCCCTCTGAACATGAGGAAGTGCTCCTTTACTGTGAATGGGACTGAGGACTGAAAAAGGTTGCCCAGAGAGACTGTAGAATCTCCTTAGACATATTCCACAGTCATCTGGACAGGGTTCTGGGCAAAATGCTCTTGGTGACTCTGTCTGAGCAGAGAGGTTGGACTAGRTCATCTCCAGAGGTACCTTCAAACCCAAACTATTCTGTGATTTTGTGATCACACCAGCCTACAAACTGAAAATTCACCTCTGGAATTTTGGAAATTTCAGTCTCTCAAGGCTTTAAGGCATAGCCCAATTTTTTTTTTAAGGCATAGCCCAAATTTTAATTACTTAAATATTAGGGAGATTTTTTCACTCCAAAGATGCAATTTAATAATTACCTATTTCAGGTCTTCTTCTCAACTGATTTGGGGAGGCTACTGTAGGAGACATCATTGGACTAGTCAGGCCAAGAACCAAGCCCAAATTGCCATTTTGGTGCTGTTCAGAAACAAAAGCTCTGTGTGTTTGAAATGCTTGAACCTGTTTAGTATTGCAGTGTGATAATTACAGTGTCACCAGGATACTCCTGAAATAGGATCTAAAATTCTGTAAATTCACACAGCAGCTTTCATAGGGCCAGATGCTTCTGCTCAGCCTGTGTTGACTCAGCTCAAGTGAAAACTGTTTGATTTTTGTATTTGAAGAAGAAGTTGCTGTCTCTAGAAATAAAATAAAATAAAAATGTTATCAATCTTCTTTTACTGATTTATAAGCCTACAATTTTATTTTATGAAAAATCTTTTTGAAAAGATTTAAGCTGTAGTATGACAATCCAAATATTGAACTAGCTCTATAGTCACTGCAATGGACAACTCCTTCTGTTTATAGGTTCATCGATTTATGTATATATATATATCTACACATATATATATACAAATGAAAAATTCTTTAAGGCTATGCAAATATTTATCAAATACATTTTGACTAGATTCCAACTGTAGAGTTACAAAAAAAAAAACAGATCAAGGAGAACTCCTTATCTTCTATAAAGAGTTCTGTTTCTATAAGCTCTGTATGTATCTGTGTACAGCTGTGCAGCTCCTACCAGCTGGAATGTGGCTTATAAGAATGAAGCACAAGATACATGTACAAATTAAAAAAAATTTAACCATTCAGACTTAGCATCATTTCATAGACATAATCAGAATGGCAACCGTAAGAAGATACTAATTGCTATGAATTCAATTTTATTAAGAGAAGGATACTTCTGAAATTGCCTATGGTTCTTTCTTGGGGTATTTATTTGAAAGGAGGGATCATGACTGCTCTTTCAAGTATCATTAGAATGTATATCAGTGATTCTTTAGAAAGAACAAGCATAATTTCTTCAATGATGATTCTCTCTTAACTATATCTGACCAGTATTCTGGAAAGACTTCTCTTTTTTTTCTCCTCTGCCACTGTTTTGAGTTGCTAAAAATTGGAATAATTTTTATACAATAAGTCATTGCAGCTTCCTGACACTTCAGATAATTTTTGTGGTGTGCTGTCATCCAAATGACTTGATGCGTTTGGTGTGAATAGAGATGGGAACATTTTGTAAGTTAGAACTGTAAGATAATTTATTCATAAAGAGAAGGCATTGTATTCGATAACTGATAAATTTCGTTCTGTTTTCATGATAAAAGCAAAAGGGGTGTGTGGATTGCAGCTGCTAGCTTAATAATGTTACTGATGACTAAGAATGGAATGGATCTTTCAGGGAGTTATATAATTAGTTTAAAAGCTCTTCATATTCTGCCTGTGACAGTTTATTAAAAAAAAAAAAAAAAAGCCACTAACCAAAAACCTAGGAGATAGAGAATTGTTTAAAATACTTAACTGACCTAGAGGGATGGAACAGTCAAGTATTCAGGTGTGAATTACTTGAACAGGTACTCTAGGTGTATTTTTAAAAGGACTGACTCTCTTCTGTATTTAAACTAAACAAGATATTAGGCTTATTATTCCCATTAAGAATTCTTTGTGTCACAGACATCCTTTTTGAATACATAATGTTCAGGTCACTTTAAGTTGAATGTTTTTCAGAAGGCATGGTAGAAAAGGCCCAGAAAGAAGAAACGGGCTTTCCAGAAAGTGAGAAAGACAAAAGAAGAAACATGAGAAATTTAAGAAGACACAATTTCAAAGTTGAATAAAACTCTTTTTTTGGATCTTAGTCCAGGGATTTCTTGTCATACCCAGGGAGATCAGGGGACCCAGAAGAGTGTAAATGCAAGTGGTAGGGATTGGCATCAAAAAGATAATTGGAAATTTCTGCTTATTGCTCACATGGGAACAGTCTATTACAACCTGGCCCAGAGCCAGAAAAGAGAAACAAAGCAGAAAAGAAAACAGCTAGTTGATTTAGATAGGAAATAATCTAAAAAGATATAGGTACAGGAATCCTACCATAATTAAAATAATCTCTGATCTTCCTCTAACTATCAACTTCATTTGGTGGTGAGGGATGCAAATGCCTAACAGGCCTTCTACTGTGTGCATTTCTATTCACTCTTCCTTTGTTGGATCTTATCAAGTCATGTGGCATTTTGAGACCTTGGCCATCTCACATGTAGAATGGAAATATTCTTAATATCTGGTAAAGCACCAACCAATCTTCCAATGAAAGTCACTAGTTCAGTACAAAGTATTGTCATTTTACTGTGGAATATTTCTGGCAGATTATGTTCTACCAAGCCTTCTCTTTTTCTTTGCATTTTCTAAATTGAATTTCACTTTTCTTTATTCACAAAATGTTTTAGCCTCTTAAGCTCCCTTTGTGTTTTCCATAATACCTCAATGACTTTACATTATTACAAAAATATTACTTCTTTCATGTGAAAAGTGTATGTTGAGGAAACCAAATGTTAAATACAGCAAGTTCTATTAGATTTTTAGAGATCTACCTTGGAGATCAATCAGTGGAAACTGGGTGAGCCATACAGCTCTGCGTGTGTGTGATGATGATGTGTGTGCAGTTGGGAGAAAAGTGAAAGGCAAAGACACACATTATTTGTGAAAACTTGAAAGGAGACATTAAAAAAAATCCACCCATAAAGTGAAAGTGAGTGTTCTCTTTTCTAAATTCATTAATAATAGTTCCTTTTCCTCCTCCATGGTATTGGAAGTGTCCATGTATTCCGTGTCTGAAGCCAGTTTTAAACATTACTGAACAACAACGTAATTCTGTTGTAATGGACAGTCACAAATAATCCTGGAAAAAATGACTTGGAAAACATTAGTAGATATGGCAATGCACACTTAAAATTCAGCATTACAACAAAATTCAGCCAATGAGGTGTTGCAGTGGAGGGTTCCAGCAGTCCTAGCTCAGTGTACCCATAAACTTAGTTTCTTCTTGGTGCTAGCTCCGAAACAAGGAAAATCCTGATGGCTTCATCAACTCAGCCCTTCATCTGTTTCTGACGGTATGCAATGAGTCCAGCAACCAAATTCTCCCTTTGATTTTGTTAAGGAACTAGCACACTTGTTTTTTCATGTGTTCCAAAGAACCATGAGAAAAAATGTTATCGTTCTAAACTATGAAATTCTTTTTAAATTAATAAATGTAGTAAGCAAACATGTTTGGTGAAAAAGTTGCAAATGCAAATTTTTTTTAATTTTACAGTTATAGAAATTGAGAAATGGGATTATAGAAATTGAACTGCCTTTTCTTTATACAGAAAACCACTTGAGGCTTATAGGAAAAAAAGAAATGGAATAAATACTGTTTTACCGGCTTATGCTGTTTCTGTGATCTTAGATAGCACTAAGATGCTGAAGAGCTGTTCAGAAATACTAAGATTTGTCACATTAACCTCAACTGCTGAAAAAGATATGTTTTTATCAGGTAGATTGTCAAATAGCTAGCACATTATTTATTATCTTCTGAGATAGCTGAGACATATATACCAAGTGGAGAGTAGTTATTGATTCATTTATTGCTACTCTATGTTGTCTGACAGGAGATTAAAAGACAAGGAATAGTCTTGATCATTCATCTGACTGCCTTGCATATTATACAGTTATGGGAGACTGTATSTAGGCCATCTGTGCAATGCCAGATAATTGAATTGTTCAGTAAAATGATTACAAAATGGCATGTTTAGCTCCTGATATGAAAGTAAGGCAGGCCATTACCTACGGGGATGGGAGCATTCAGCTCTGCCCTGTGCTGTCGATGTGCAAGAAAGGCTGGAAAGATCTTTTTCCCTCATTCTTTACAAAAGCAGTATGGCAAGACATCCCCAAATGGGTCTGATATGGAAGAAGGTAGCAAACACTGACATTTGAGGTATTAGTGTCGCTAGAAAGTGTGTAAAGGTGAGAAAAGATGACTGCAAAGGATCTCTAGCATTTCTCTCTGCTTTAATGGATTTGATAGAGGAGGATGCTGCCAACAAGATTATTTCCTACATTTCAGTAGGGAATTTCTGTGTTATTAATGTATTACTGAAATAACACCGACTACGGATTTAAAAGTCCCAATAAAGGAGATTCTTATTTATTCTCTAGCCAGGTTATTGTGTGGCTGAATGCAGGGTGCACCTTTTTTCTGGAAATCTAAATAAACATCCTTCTTCCTAATTTAATCTCAAATTTTAAAACCCTTTTTCTGAGCATTATATGTTAAAGCACTTTTTCTTAAAAATGAGTTTAGTATTCTTGAAATAGCTGTAGGACATTGTCCTACTCTCTTAAAGAAGTGGCTATTTTATAATGAATGCATTTAATCATTTTTTCATGCTAAACCATTTTGTATCCCCTCTTAYCTAATTATCATTACTCTTTAAGTAAGATGCTGCTGCTAATTGAATCTGATGATTCGAAGAAGTCACATCTGAGTGCTATGGCAGGCATGCAGGGATTGCCAAAGAAAGCATTTCAAAAGGGTAGGAAAGGATTGTCATCTCAAAACACTGAAAGACATTGCCATTGAGTATATGAAATTTAAGTTCAGTATCAGCAAACACCTTTCTGGCATAAAAGCATGTAAATCCACTGAAACAACTACTGGCACTTTGCCTATATTTGGAACATTGGCTTTCATTAATGATACTTTTCAATTTTTTTTGGTGTTTTTGTGCTGTAAAGTACACTTTAAGTACTTAAAAATTTTCATCACTTTACTTAGTACTATGAAATTTGTATTAGTATTAAACTAATCAAAWACTACAGATACAGGGGATGTCAGTACTGGTAGTAGTCAATTTACACAAGTTGKTTTTTTGCTTTTGTTTTTCTGAATCCAAACAAAGTAGCTGAGCTGAAAATTATTGGTGACATCTTCCTCCTCTTAACTGCCTTGCTAAAAAATCAAGCATAATCTTGATAAAATGTCATTTTCTTAAAATAATTATTTAACGTAGTATCGTTCTTTGATGAAGGAAAATAATACTGGAATGTTCCTAGTTATCTATTATTTTTATTTTTTCAGCCATGGCTTTCTGTTTTGGAATAAATATATCCTGTTAATTCAGAATCTTCCCCGCACTGCCTGTCAGTCTTAGGCACATTCGTGGTGTTTCCATTTGTTGTCATTACCTGATATTTTGTGCTGATGAATGTAATTAAAACCATAAAGTTCATATTTTGGCATTGAATTTTGAAGAAGAGATTGTGCCTTACACCCCAACCAATTCAGCAGCAGATAAAAATCTATAGAAACATCCTGCAAAGAAGCATGGTACTCCTGGAGAAAAAAACATCACTGACATTTTTTTTTTCCCATCCTGAGTGGAAAAGATGAGATCCTGAGAAGAGCTATAGTCAGCATAAAAAGTTTTGCTATGATTTCAAACAGCCCTGAATTATACCGAYGACTAGTTTAGCACTTCAGAGAACCAAAAATATTCAGGTATCAAAAATACATGAGCATATGCTAGTCCTTTGCAGAATGTGTCTGGTTTATATGGGATAGTGGTAACTGTACGTGCCATGGAGTTGATCTGGGCAGGTGCAGAAAGTCTGTCACGCTGAAAATGGATCAGATTTAYTGCATCCATATGCACATATTCTGCCTAGCACATCGGCAGGCACCCTAGGAGGGACATGCTTTATGCATGTGCACTCTGGAATTGGTTGGTATTTAAGCAGGGAATGTTTGCTGATAATTTTCTAAGCATGTGGCAATGAGATGTCCTGTTACTGTGCTACCATGCTGGCAAACACAGAGACCTTAAAACCTTTTGGGACCTGCATTAATATAATTTCTAGGTAGAGATAGGGATGTGTGCAAACTAGCAGTACTCTTTTTTCTGTGTGTGTTTCATGGCATTAACATTTGCAYATTGAATCTGACAGCAAATACTACATTTTGGATAAGATCTGGATAGGCTGGTTGKACAGCAACAAGACTGAAGTAATCATTCATACAATAGCTCAAGAACTGTACAGTTTACTGCAAATAACTGGGAGAATTTAGACCTTGCTGCAGCACTGTTTTGTTGATTTAATGTCTCTAGAAACATCTTGCTCACTCTGAAAAACTAACTGGTAAAAGAACTGAGTTGCAGCAGAGTTATTCAATCTCATTTCCCTCAGTTCATTCCTCAGTTAGTCATTCCAGAAATGCTAAACTCAGGCCATAACAGGTAGCCTTTGGTTATATATATATATATAACATCGCTTTTACTGTGACTTCTCAGGCAAAAGGTAAAATTGATCTGGTGAAAGTATTATTCTGTGTTCTCAGAAATATTTCCTTCAAGGCATGACTCAGATTACCAGGGAAAGTTTTTGTATGCTTACCTTCAATGTACCAATGCACTGGTTGTCCCTGATGTGGCTGACAGTACCACTCACACTTTCCACAGACAAGAGTTTGATTTTGCTTCAGGCGTTTTTTGAAAAAATCAAATAATCAACACTCCAGCCAAACTATAAGAAAAATATTTTCAGCTATTGATCCATTGGTTGTTCAAAGCCCATGAGAGCCTTTTTTGATGCTGGGACCAATGTCTTAGGGTGTASTTCAGCCTGGCACTTGAGATTCACATGTAAATTTGAATGCTAAGTAAGAGCTTATAATTAAACATGCATATGATCTTTGTTTATATAGAATTATGGAATATTTCTTGTGTGATTTCAAAATCTAGAAGTTTAGGGATATCAGAATATTTTCAAGAGGTGACCTATAACAAGTCTAGTTGGATTGCGAAACATCAATATCAAGTATTGCAGAAGAAAGCTTAAGAACCAAGCTCTATAAAAGTTTTTTTTCCTTCTAATTTACCATAATTCTGAGAAAAAAAAAAAAGATGTTTATTAATTTCATGAAGCAGTCTATCCTTAGAAGAAAGACATTTTTCAAACCAGGTGAAACTTAAATGCAAGGAATAAATCTCTTCTGTTGGGARTAGCAATAGTGCAGGAGCCCTTTGAGACATTTGCTTGCCTGGATGCACTGTATCTTTAATTCCAATGCAGAAACACAAAAATTTCTGTAAAGCAAAGAAGATGTGTTTTGTTAGATGGGTTTACAGCTTCAAAAAATATAGTGATTTGCTTTTCATTTAACTTTTGACACCTGAAATTTACACAACTGAATATGAGTTATTTACCCTGGGCTCTGCTAGTTCAAGAAAAAAAGGAATAGGTGACTCCAGAAAGTGATTTATCTAATCTTAAAATAGATGTGTTTTATCATATGAACATCAGGAGCTGTCTGACCCAGAAACCCGAGCATCTTAATTTTAAATGCCTAAGCTTAKTTACCATGTCCTTATTCAGGAAAGTGTTTTTCCAGTTCAGTATCAYCCAACTGAGGACAATATTTTTGTTCAGTGAGCAAAGTTCAAAAATGTCCAKCTGACAGGTAAAAACTTCTTTAGCTTTGTAAGGTTTATTGCTAGGAATGGTTTTACAAGATCAAGATACACTATAGCTTGTTAAAAGGGCTCAGTTTTCTTTAGAAGGTTGTATTTGGTCTTTGTTACTTAAGAAATAGAACACTGGTTTAAGGAAAAGAAAATTAAAATACTATAGCTAGCGAAGAGGCTATGTTTGACAAAGTTAAACTTAGACCTAAGAGAAGTTAGTGTGTGTCAAAGGTAGATTTCAGATCTTTGCTTATAGTCTCTTATTTACAAGTTTGGTTTGAGTTTAGGCTTTTGATTGTCACCTTTTTTTAATAAAATTAATGTAAAGGAAATGATAGGATAATTTGTCTCATTCTAGAGATTCTTCATATTCTTATTTAGGAAAGAAATAGAAAACAGAGCTTATAAATAGAGCTAGGACTAGCTAGAGATAATTCTGGCTTTGCAGGTGTGCAAGTTCAAGATACACAAGGCAGTTCCTCACTGGTGTAGGTCTGTCATTTTGCAGAGAGAGAGAACAACTGACGAGTACAAGAGGAAATTACGGKCTAATGAAGGAATACAAGAGGTCATCTAAGTTAACCCTTTCATTACCATTGTGGAGTAACTCGGTATTTAATCTAAGGAATTTCATTYGTCATTCGCATTTGTGTGCTTGGGAAATCTAGCATAGACATTCCCATATTTCTCTTGCTCCCATCCCACTATAGTTTGGCTGCCGCTGCACCATGCAGGAAGATGATGGTGCCAGTGTAAAAGAGCCTGAAGACTTGGGATGGCCTTGAGCTTAGACCCACCTGGTCTTATATACATTAATATAATGTAGTGCCAAAGCAGGAGGGGAGATGAGGAGGCAACATTTGCACCCCTTCAGTGAGAACAGGAGGAGAAAGTAGCAGCAATACCTTCTCCATGCACCTCTGTACATTTAGCCATTTGCTACCTGTTTTCAGTGTCTCTGGCCCAACACAGAATTGGGGCTTCTCTGAGCACTGTGTCCACAGCAGACCCTAAAGCCATCTGTCTGCCAGCGCCCTGGGACCTGCAGACTCAATGTCTTGGAGCACGTTTGCCAATCAGATAAGGCAGAAAACACGAGCAGCTGGGAAGCAACTCTGCAGCTTAAGAACTTTAATGTGCAATTCATAATACAATTACAATGAATGATCTGGCCAATAAAATTAAATCACTGAATCGTTACATTGGGTTACTTGATTTTCTGTATTAATATATTTGTTTACTTAGGGCTTGTGAAGGAACACTGCTTTTATGAAGAGTGCCTGTCTGCAGAGAAAGAAAGCGTATGCCTTCTTGATCTGTTTTTAATATAAATTTTGTGAGAACAGCTTTTTAAAAATAATACTGTAAGAAGTATGCTAGTCTGGGTGTCAAGTTTCTGGAGGGAGTGTGTCTGTAGCTACTGATCTTCACTCATACTAACAGAGGGGATCATAGCTGGCAACTAGACATATACTGAGTAAAACTGCTCAAAGGGAGACCAGGAGTGATCACATCTTCCTTTCAGCCACTCGCTGTGGTAGGTCAACTTATACTTGCCTTACAGTCAGAATAATTCAGTTGTATGCTCATTGCATCCACTGCTTTGTCGTTTTAAGTTTTCCCAAGGCCTGATGTGTTTAAATTTATTCTCCATGACATTAGACATCTGATGTGACTCCTCAAGCTATAAGATGGAATAGCACTCTGGGCTTCCGCCCCACGGGCAAGATTTAAGAGAAGACTGCAAGAGAGTTGTATGCAGCATTTTCTTCAGGACAAAAGAACTCAGTATTTTTATACCTTTTAATGAACAAACTATTTTGAGGAACATGCAGTTAATTGCTGAAAATGTTTCTGCACCAGCCAAAATGTTTATCTAAGTTTTCTGCCCATGTTTTCTCCAAAATTGCTAATACAATTTTATGAGAGGCATTCTGAGTTTTGAGGTAGGCTGGAATGGACTGCTATAATGGTTAAAAYTGCATTGTAATTCTCAGCTTTTATAGGAGCCTGACTCCTACGTTCCATACTGTCATAGAGGTCTGTATAAGTTATTGTAACACGACTCCTTAAAGGCTGAGGCTGTATTTTGAAAGATTTCTCAGATTCAAATGTATGATTTTTATTGCATTTTTTTGTGTATTTTTTCTTGGTATTGTAACTATATTGCTTTTTGCTGTGATATGGAAATAAGTTTCACACTGAGGTAATGACTTAGGATGCAGAATTTCAGGTGAGCCTTAGGCTAAGGAGCTAAAGAGGTTAAGACTGCTGATCTATGCTGCTAGGATATACACACATTTTCTTATATATATGTTTGTATATACTTAGAAATTCAAGTAAATAATATGGTAGATGAGCTATCAATAAATGGTATGTAGTGTATTAGAATGATAAATTTTAAAGATAAGGCAAGTTAACAAAACAAAACAAGGTAAAAGATTCATGCCCCAATTTGTGTAGTTACTATTTCTATTCTGTTACTTAAATGCATGTCTGCTTAATCAGAAAATTTAAATGAAGAAATGAAGTCACAAGAATATTGAAGGGAAGAGGGCAAATAAAGATCAAAAAAATGGTAAATGATTATGTGGGCAAGTGATGTGTCTGTGATTTAGGTGGTGAAATTTTTGACTTAAGTTCTTTGAGATAAATCATAAGCATCCTCTTACCTTGGAGATAATATGGTAATACTTATCTAAACTGACTTTTATCATGAGGGTGATGTTTCCTATGGAAAGGACACGGAGAAACTCATCCCCTTTTAAAAATTTGACACAGAATGACACAACTACTGAGTTTGGAAGGGACCTTTGGAGACAGTCTTGTCCAATACCCCACCTCAAGAAAGGCCAGCTAGAAGCTAGGAGCCCAGGACAGTGTTCAGTTGGATTTAGAACTTCTCCAAGAATAGAGCCTCCATAATCTCCTTGGGCAAAGTGCTCCAGTTCAATCATCCTCACAGTGAAAATGTGATGTTTTCCCATGGAATTTCCTGTTTTTAAGTTTGTGTCCGTTGCCTCTCATCATGTCACTGGGCACACTGTAAAAAGCTCTCCATTTTTTCTGTTTATTTATTGATTTATTTATCTTATTTTTTCTCCCAGTGACATAAGGTTGTTTCATTTATTTAAGAGTTTTTTAACTTCCTATGCTGTTTTTCCACCAAATAATCTTGCAGTGGTAAGCACTGGGTCTCTAAATGAAAGAAAGAGTGTAAGAATATAAGAAAGAATGTGTCATGCATAGATCTTCTCCCATTGTAGCTCTGATCATTTACTGATGTAAGAGACATTCAGTTTGCAGGGAGAGACAGTATCTTTTGTTATGCCAATTGATATTTTAGAAATATAACTTCAGTGGTGGAGGATAAAAGCTCACCTGCTAGTTCTGATTGTCTCTCAGGTGATCAAATTAAATACACTGTTTCTCCTAAAACCTGTGCTGTTCTCAGCTAATGTAGGGAAGTAGCTGTTACTGCCTTTGGGTTAGGGAGCAGTCTATATGACTTCCCCTGTTCCCTGCTGCCTGAGCTCAAGTGCTGAGCTTTTTCAAATGTGAGCTTTTGTCTCATTTATGCTCACTTTCTACACAAGATCTCCATGGCATCTTCGGGATAGTTATTTCTGAAAGAAGTTCAATACCGTAATATTGTTGACAGCCTTTGTTCTGTTTTCCATCGGAATAAGCTATGCATGAGTTGCTATGCATTGCCTTGTTTCCTGCAGATCTATTATATCCTGGACACTGTAAGAAAATCACTGAGAGTTATGAGGAGTCCTTAGAGCATTTAAATATCCATCTCAGTTTGCTTGATTTTTTTTTTTTACCCTCTGCTTTCAAATCAGATGAAGATTATGCTTTATTTTTGGAAGAAGTTAAACTTTTGCTGAATCAGAATTTGACTGGTATGTAAGTGTTATAGTGTTATAAACAGAGTGTTCTGTGAGTCCATCTGCTTCCAGTGACTACAATGAAAAAAAAGAACAGATAAAATACTTTAAGAAACAGACCTTCTGTAATCTAATCCAGCCAGTGTATAATTTGATTTTATTCTGACTCAAAGGAAAGGTAATTTAAAAAAAAAATCCTTATGGAAGCCAGATCAAGAGTCTTTCCATCTTGAAGACTACATATTTTAATTAGTTTAATAGCCTGAAGGCTGATAATATAAGCAATTTAAGGTGAAAAATGGGGAAGCAKACAAAGAAAATGTCAGGATGAATGTCCACAGAATATGCGTAGCCGAAAGGGCAGCATTCACCAGAAGCATTCRCCAGCTTCTGAAGATCTCTGGCCTCCAGGGATTAAATAGTATACCTTTCTGGGAGCTTTATAGACACGCTTAGTCAGGTACGTTAAGAGCTTTGTAGCATATTTAGGCCCTCAAGCAGCTCTGTGAGCAGAACCCCTAGATAACTTCTATCCAGRCCCACCTAGCTTGGTTACAACACCTCTTAAGGAAAAGCCAGAATCAAACCCATCTTGGTAGGTAAAGGTAGGTAAAGGTAGGTTTCCTACCTTTAGGACCCTTTGGGAAGGGACAAAAAGATCTAATATGRGAGTAATTTACCTTGCAAGATCAGGGCCAAAGTTGGAACACATCACATGGGGTCTTTGGAAACCTGTTTCAGTTTTGGAGCAGTCTATTCTTCATGGAGTGATCTGACCCTACAGAAATAACTGGATTTTACCTTAGAGAGAGAGTTAATTCAGACTTAACCTGAGTGAAAGAAATAATAAATAAGCAGTCAGGATGCCCAGGCCTGACTTTTTTACTTAGTTACATAGATGCACACTAAGAATTTGGCAAACTGCAGTGCTAAGCTCAGAGATGCTTGAACTGTCATGAGCTGTATGGCTGAGGTGAAACTGTGAGCTGTCTGGGATATTTAATTTTGTTGAAAGCAAGATATCTGGGAGGAGTACCACATGAAAATGACTGTGCTGCTTCTGACATCAAAAAGCATCATATAGGCATGGCTGTTTGCTGCATGCTGTTTGCTTGCTAGGTAGTCTTTGCCATGTAATCCTTGAATTGGAGTAATCAAAGCATCAGGACTTTGGTCCTGATCAGCAAACACCATCGTAYCGTTTTGCAATTTGTGATCCTGTTGCATTTATAGCCGAATCTCCCTTTGCCAATCTAAGACAGATTTTCCCCTCCAGGACTTTCATCTGGCTAACCTGTTGGTATATTTCTGCTGCATATGTTGCATCTATATTTGGAGCCAATAAATGTGCAGTATATTTTTTTTACTGTCTATCCCAAATCCATATGTTTTTTGTTGGTGGTGAAACATTTCATATTTTGTTCTGACAAAGAAAATTGCTGAATCAGCAAGGCTGAACAAGAGTCAGATTTTCTTTTGTGTTCTACCATAATGTCTGGAAAGTGAAATTAAAATTGTGCTATTTATAATAATTACAGTCCAGACTAGAAATGGTCAGTAGGAATCTCTTTGATTTAAGCATTTGATGTATAAATTATGTCAATTGATAGGGTAATCTATTTATATATGATGATTAATATACAGAAAATCAATAGACAGTCTTCTACTCCTAGTAGAAGTAAAACTAGTTTCTTATTTCCTTCTTTTCTTAACATTGCTCAGCTGAGATAATTGACAGTGAGTGCAATGTAGGCTTTACTTCACTTGTACATTATAAAATATGAGGCTTTGACTCCTTCATAGAAATCTATATAGAAATCTATACCAAATTTTCAATATGTTAAAGAATGGTAGTCTAGACATGCAACAACTTTTTCTCTTTTCCTCTTTTTTTTTCTTTTTGTGTGTGTGTACCCTGACCTATCTTAAATGCTGTAGAGTCATTAATGGTTTATAAAATGGCACTTGAGCACGTGAGCTACTTCGTTTTTCTTAGCTTTCTATTAATATGCCAGTTTAAGAAGTACTGTAAATATTTTGTTTAACTAAAGGAGAAAAGACAAAAGAGATGTTCCATGAAGTCAATGTAAAGGATATCACTCCCTGCTTTTGTCTTAAACTGTAGTTCATTCATAGTATATAACTTTGATTTTCCAAAGACTTCACCTTTAGATAAATGAGAAAAAAATAAAGCTTGGAAACGTTGGTACAGCGTAAGTGAAGAGAATATTATTGAAAATATTTTAGATTTAAAGTACTAATACATCATGCTTCCCTTCAACAGGTTGCTTGTTTCATTCAACTTGGAACTACTGAGGAAGTAATTTACTTRTTTTATATGTGATTTTTGGGCTTTTGTTCGCCTTTTTTTAACATTCTCCAAGTCCAGAAACTCCTCTTTTCCTCACACCAGGAGAATTCCTTGCCCTCTGTTAACCACAAAACTGTCTGATATCTTGTGAGTGAACTTGCCCTCTAATCTGCTCTGAGAAGATAAGATTTCCTAAGGAGCTCTGTGTCTGAAGTAAAGTCATTTTACCCATCTCTTTTTTTTTAAATCTAATCTCCAAAAAAAGTGAGTAGATTTCACTATGCAGCATCTAAGTTTGAAATCTTGACAGCAAATGCTGCCACTGCCTCTCCTGGCTCTTACTTTATGTCTCCATCAACTTTTGATATTACCCAGGAGTTCCTACAGATGTTCCTACTCTATAATGTGAGCCTGCCACCTTACAGATTATGAATGTGTCCACTAGTTGGGTGGCTTTACTCAGAGATGTGAGAGGTTAAACATTTTGCAAAGGTGATGTTCTTTGCTTGCAAAGTGAATTCTACAACTGCTATCAAAGAGTGTGCTTTATATTCTTCTGAAAAGTATCTCTGCAATCACAAGGATAAAACAGTGCTTTTAATATCCATTTAGATCCTTCAGACAAATCCTATTAGATAATGAGGAAAATATATTTTCTGACAGTGAATTCACTTAGTAGTGTATCTGGGTTTTCTCAGCTCCTAGAAAAAGACTCCATGTTACAGGAAAAGCTGTAATTGATCCTTAGATCACCCAGTGTGGCCTTTTTAATCTGATATGGATAACTTCCAGTCGCATTGGACTTGACAAGCCAAGCTAGGGTCAAGATGAGGAGACCCACAAAGTACAGGTGTAAATTTATTTAGGCTTGGTAATTCATTTTTTATGGCCTGAGCCTTTCCAATGTGTCAGTTTTTACTTTCATCCTTAATAACATTGTGCTTGCCAGCTGCCTGCCCGAGTGAGAATTATGCATTCAATCAACAAGAGAATTATGGGTATGCTCTGTCAAAATGTAGATTGGAACAAATAAGCAAACAGACATTGCTGAGAACCTGGAACTGGATGCCATATTTTGATGGCCTGTACTGTTGTGTGATATTCCTAATCTTGTGCACTTTTTTTTCTCCAGTAATCTGTGGACACAGCATAAAGTAACTACCCTAAATGAAAAGAGCAGGATATGGAGAAAATACTTCATAAACTAGAATTTACTACTACCTTTGAGAAAGTAGTTAACTGGATTTTTTCAGGGAAAAACTTATTCTTTTCTTTTTACTGCAACTGCTGTAAATCCTTTTACYATAGATATCTATATATTTTTAGGAACTTGTTTCAATAAAAAGACAAATTGGTTCTCTGCATTTTCCACGCTCAAAAGCATGTAAGAACACTGAGATGAATGGAAAATATTTATTCTGAGATGCTGTGARTACACATGCTAAGGTTTATACACATGAGCTTTTACAAAGGATTTACAACAAGTACTTACGGCTGGAACTTCTAGAGCTAAGAGAGAGGATGAGGATGGCAGATATGTTGAACAGTAAAATATATTTCATTTTAAAAGAATGTATAAGTGACAATTACTTATTCAGTGTGGTTAGTGGTAATTCCTGAATGAAAAGCTGGGTTAAAATAAATAAATAAATAAATGGGAATAATATGAGACAACTTCTGCTGTGCAATATTCCAAATGAATGGCCATAAATAACAAAAGGAGGGAAATGTCAAATTACATCCCATCACTGCACAGCTCTAGTTAATTTAGCTATCAGAAAGGAAGTTCTCAATGGACGTTTTACTGCCATATGGCATATTGCAAATGAAACCATATTTTCCCTTAAACTTCCTTTAGTCTGCGTAGGCTCCATCCAGCTCTGGTCTCTGTCTTGTCTTCTCCTTCATCAAAAGAAGATGRTCTGTAAATTCTTCAAAAGGAGGTTATAATTTCAGCTGCAGTGTGAACCTGGTGCACATGGATCCTCTGAGTGCAGGCTCTGCCCGAATACATACTAGGCACAAGCCTTTCACTTCCTGTGATATTTGAAACATTCAGCATCTATTTTGAAACAGCATCTATTTTGAAAAGATTCCAAATTTGTACTTAATACAAGAAAAATATAGATGCAGGATCTAAGTAATTACTAATTTATATGGCCACAGGGCTTAAATCCTCTCTCTTCTTCTTCTTAACCCGACTTTTTGCTTCTAGCCTCTTTTCCGTTAGAGAATGAGAGATTTAAAATTCAGCCTCATTTTTTTTTTTTTTTGGTTTGTTCCTCTGGGGAATTTTGATTTGCGGATTTTGACTGATGTCCCTGGTTATTTGTGATCTTTTATAACTACTTCTAATCTGCCTGGTTTTATGTTTGTGATTTGACCATCTACTTTGATGGTATTTTCATTTAAACAGAAGATTTTCAGGATTTGGTAAATGTACATTAATTAGTCATGTCACCACTGCTGTAGATATCACATCAAAATAGAAGTAAAAGTATAGCAGATATGTCAGATTATTCTCACAGGAAAAAAATTAAACTAGTTTAGAAAAGCTATATATACCGAGTTCATAAAGTCAGACAGGGATTCACACTTTCATAATACAGTGTTCCTATGACCTCATGGTAATTATGTTTTATGAACTCCCACCACATCAAACTGTGAATGTCTTAAGTTTCTGYAGATTCTATTACCACCTGTAGTCTCTCAAACAGAGGAATCTAATAAATTTTTGGCAGAGGGAATCAGGCCRTAATAGAAAGAGAATGTCTGTGGAATCCAGGTGTTTCACTGCAGCTGTACAAAAAATTAGTAAAACAGCTTCACCACTAATGGAGAGGAGAGCTGGAAATTTCCTTGGGTTGACCATCRTGCAATACATGGTTATGAGGACATTGACCTGTCCAATGGCAGGTCAATGGGCAATCAGTGGCATTTAGTCCTTTAGAAGTTCATGAAACTCACAGTGAGACCATCTGTCCCCTCAGATGCCTTAAGGTATATCAGTCAGGTCCTCTCTTCTTAAGTGCTATGTGAAGATGAGATGAAGACTCCAAGATTTTATAAACCATCACTTAAAGTATTCTAAAGTATAGCACTTTTTTTTTTTCCAATGCCTTTCTTCAGCTGGAAGTAATAATGATTTTTAGATCTTATCTTAGTGGTTGTTTATGCAATAAGCAAGAGTAAACCATAGGATGGACAGACAAATCAACTATGTGCTTTTGGTAGAGCTTCCAGTTGAAATCAATCCCAATAATACAAATAGTGTCTTCTCTTGCCAATACCAGATGTTTTGATGAAGCCAAAATAATGGCAAGTTATAGTTAGCTCTACTGACTGGAGCAAAATCTAATGCAAGATGAAGTATCAAAATAATCCCTGAATATTTTTTTAAGCTTCTTTTTGGTCTACATAATTGTGTGTGTACAAATGCACACTGTATTCATCAAATTCACATAAAGTAAAGAAAAAGAAACAATAGCATTTTGGTTTAATTTTTAATTGTGGCTAGCAAATTTTGTTGTTTTGGGCTGAAGTACTTATTTAAAGAACATGGGAACAAAGCTTTGTATACAAAGATAAAATAAAATAACAAAACTGAGCCAATTCAGGAACTTTATTAATTACTTGTCTTCAAATTGAGGACTACTTGTCCTCAGATAGAAGATAATAGTAGACAAAAAGAAACATTGAAAAATATGAAAGAAATTATAAATGCATTTTTTCTGCTGTGGGATTTTTCTGTTTACATTTATTTGTTATAGATGGTTAGACTAATTTTAACCTTTTTATGATATTATTTGTTTTTGGTGTAAATAAATGTTATAGCCTGCCAAAAGGAAGGGCTACTCAGAGGGCAGGAACAATTGTATAATTAACAATGTATAAAAGTATATCTAGCCCTATCATGTAATCTCTTGCTTCCTGATGCATATTAATTTTGAGCATGTAATTCAGGATCTCAGCATTCTGGTGCTGTGGAGGGTGTTGGATTAATCACAAATAGCATGGAAAACAAATAAAACTTTATTCCTATAAGAATTCTTTGACTTCTTTGAATACATGCTCTGTGTTTCAGTAATTTGCCAAATGAGCATGGGTATAAATTAAAACACAGAAAGTTCCRTCTCCATATGAGAGCCCTGGAACAGGCTGCCCAGGGAGGTTATGGAGTCACCTCTGGAGATCTTCCAAAGCTGCCTGGATGCCACCCTGTGCCCYGTGCTCTGGGTRTCCCTGCTAGAGCAGAGCGGTTGGACTCTAGAGGTCCCTTCCAACCTCAGCCATTCTGTGATTCTGTGAAATGCATGTTACGTAGGCAATAGTACACAGGCAGTACCAAATTATCCAACTTGCTTATGTAACAGTGTGAAAACTGGCCTGTTTCAAGGGCTTTTAAAAGCACCTACTCCACYGATCATATGAGCAGCATTGGAGTTTACTTCAATGTGATGCTTAAAAAATTCTTTAACAACATACGCAAGTTGCATAGGCTAGATTCCTTCTACCTTACGCTATTTGCTCTGTTTCAGTTATTTTTTTGTCACAGGTAGAAGATGCAATTACAGCATTATTAGCCTTGACGCCCATCTATGAAGAAGGTGCAGCAGCACTGACTTCAGTGCAGGCTGCACAAGACTAGCTGGGATTGTACTCCTGTCCTGCAGCAGACCTCAAATAGGTCCGCATACACCTCAGCTATGCTTCTGCATGCATCGTATGCATGTGTCCAGTATGKAGAAACTTAAACTCTCCTTGATGACAGCGGATGTTAACTGAATAAGAGCTGAATGTGACTATGCAGCTCTCTCTGCTCTTGCTCAGTAATCCCTATGGCTCCTGTGCTGGGAATTTCCGTGTGATTTGCAGCAAAGCCAGTGCATTAACTTCTCACTCTCTTCAGATGAAACAAGAAAACTTCAAAATGTACATGAGAGGAGAGATGCTAATGGAATTGTGAAAGTACTGTTTTTTTCTTTMTTTATTTTTTTCCTTTAACTCATTCTTTTCCTTCCTTCCTGCTTGCCCTCTTACACACACTTTATGAACACATGCTTTTCACAATTATATACACCTTCGTGCTTGTATTGGTGGCAAAAAGAGAATCAAGGATTATACCTAGTCTTTCCACCTTGTATGGACTCCTGCCTACCCTTCTTTGAGGAGATTTCAAAAGCCATAAAACAATTGTTATCAACCCACACATCCTCTTCACAGATACGCTGTCAGGAATGGGTAAATATTTGTTTCTGTCATTTTATCTGACCTTCAAACAGAGCAGATGTCTTTTGAAATTACTTATAGGAGGCAAAATGTTTTGCTTAGATTTGTATTATGTGGTTTCAGCCTAGTGACTGCACAAATATTGTATAGTTGTTATGTGCTGAACAATTCTRTTTTGCCTACTGCATGTCAATTTGTATTAAAAAACAGCTTTTATGCTGTCATCTTTTGCAACTTTTTGGCACAGAAGGAATCAAGATTATTCTTCTGGAAGAGCATCTTGCTTACCATTAGTCTGTCCTTCATTATCCATCTGGATAGTGTGCAACTGCAGCGTCAGTGTGAGATCTGATGCAGTTGCTGTGTTCCATATCTTATAACATTTGGTATAGTCAGATGACTATTACCTAGAGCATAGGATTGCATTCTAAWGTCCATCATTTAGTCTATGGTAGTGCCTGTGAGGTCTTGGGAGCTTTAGATTGTTCATAGTAGGATTTTTTAATCTGAATGTAGCATTTTTAGAAATCTCTTTTTAGAGATCATATTTCTGTGCATGAGCAGGTTAGGTGTCAGCAATCAGAACTTTCGCTTATTAACATGCAGCATTTACCTGCAGTGGGCAKCCACCTTGGCCTTCTTTGTCAGGGTTCAAGACCTGCTTCCTKGTGAGGAGTTAGCTAATTTATGGCACATACTATTCCTGGTCTTTCTCTCAGCCTCCATCCCAAGTAAATACTGGAAAGATAAGAGGTGTAATATGGAACTATGGGTAATCATCATAATCATCCACAGTTCCCGAATGGATCTGTTCTGCAGCCTCTTTGCATGGTATTTGCGGAGGTGGTGTACAGAAACTGTGAGAAGGTAAGGATAGCTACATGTATTGCATTTTCCATTTCATATTTTAGGCAATATGGTATTCAAAAAGCATTTGACCTAGAAATTTCTGATTTTTCCCCCTTCTTTCCTTTAAAATATGAATAATGGATGCAAAAGTTCAGTGTAATATGGGCTTACTTACTTCTCGTGTACTCTCAAAGTTGATATTTTAGTCCAGAATAAGGCAATGCCTTCAGCATTTGTGATGAAGTAGCATTAGGTGTCTGGGCTATATATAGGAGCTATGTACTGAGGCTTTGGAATATGCATGTGGGCATTATTTCTTACTCCTTTACATGTCTGACTCAAAAGTGGATGATTATGGTGGAATCTGGGGGTTGTGTTGAGCTCTGTCATCTCAAGTGACAAAAATTCTAGTCCTTCATTCTGAATGCAAAAGAAAATTTAACTCTTGGGTTTGATTGCCTTGGCATCTTGGAAAATTAAGTCATTAACCTTGATGGAACTTTTCATGATGCCAGTTCACATTCAAAAATAGGCTGGTATATTTTCTGACTCCTTGACAGCGCATCTGGGCTGGCTGATGAACAGCCTTTTGAGGTAGGACACAAGCAAGCAGACTTGAAGCTGCACAATCAACTGTAAGTATCCAATTAGTGTTCATTGTTCTTCCAGAAGATGGATAGAGCTCACTGACCTGAATGCCTATTTTATAATTAAGAAGATGCTAAAATGACTGGTGTCCAGAAAAAGATCTGGCAGGCAGGGTTTTTGATAGTGTATCAGGGTTGCCTTGCTGTGGAAAGAGATTTAGTGTTAAATGTTATCTTTCCAAGACTACTGCAATGTGTTTCTGGGAAGGAGGGCAGGGGATATTGCTTTATCAGTTTAGCAGTTCAGAACCTTTTAAATGCAGAATATGTAAGAGAGTTTACAAGAATTTCTTTTGAACCTTCTTTCCAAACATAATCACTGTTCTTTCATGGCCTTTTGAATTGTACTTCTTTTTCTTCACTCCCCAATAGCACATTCTGTCTTTGTATCATAATAGGTAGTAAACTCCGTAGCCTTTGTAAACTGCCTGCTGCATGTCTCTCCCATGTTATTGCAAATGAAAAAGCCAGTCTTGTTTTGGCATCTGTGTTAAAGTGAGGAGTGTGTAACGGTATTATATCTGGCAAGGCATTTAGATGCCGTGTTTGATCACATCAATCATTGGCCTTGTGGCCAAGACTTTTTAATGGCAGTGCCAAGGCCATTAGAGGAATCTGACTAAGACAAAAAGGGCCATACTCAAAAGAACGWTATCAAAATCTAAATGTGTCTTAAGCAGAATTCAGAAGTCTGGATACAAAATAGGGATGTGGAAACTGCTGCTTACCTGCTTCCTAAGCCTCGAAGAGCAGCATGAACACTGATGTGTTTGATTTTAAAAGTCCCTAGGCARTGGGAGCAGTGCTTCTATGAATATATAGACTGGTTCATTTTTCTTGATGTAGTCAAGTTGCTTGTGTTTAGAAACAATCAGGACCCAGAGATCGTAGCTTCTTCCCTGTAAGCCCCTAGAGCACTGCTACCATAAATTGGACACATCAAGGACATGGTGTTAGTGCCTGCTGCTGTCTTTCAAAAGAGAGCTGGAAAAGAGTGTGACAAAGCTTAATTTCCTGATGGTCCACAACTCAGTTGAGAAATGTTGATCTAGTGTTATTGAAATGAATTTGGAGCAGGAACTGTCATTTATGTATCTCTTTCAAATGTATATTGTAGTTACTAAATACGTAATCTTTGTTGTCTGTACCATCCAGTGAATCTTGAACTCTTATCTGATGTCAAGATATTGCAATGATTGTCATCAGATTCATGATAGGCTTTAAAGGGAATATCATCACCTGAGTGTAGGCACCCTGTTCTCAGATTTTAGGTGAGATTATCTACTGTGAATTAGGGGAAGCATCATAGGTGAAAAAAAACAGCATAAATTGTACAGACAAGCAGCAGATAATTGGGTGTATGTGTAGGTGAATGTCCAAAACTGAACTTGGGAGCTCTCAAGCAGAAGCCTGCTTCTTGCCAGCTGCAACTAATACAGAGTGGCTGTAAATAATATCTGAATTAAACAGAAGTGGCGTGTCCTGAATCCTCCAGTTAATAAAGACACATGAGACAAGCCTGGCAATTAGGAGGCTGATCACAGGCTGTGCTTCTGCACATAGACTACTCAATTTGGGAAAACTGGAGACTTGGGACTTGGAAAGAAAGGACGGTGTGAGAGGAGAGGAGAGGAGAGGAGAGGAGAGGAGAGGAGAGGAGCATTACCCAAAAAGAAGTAGCATTCTCAGAATGAAAAAGAAAGACTAGAAAGAAGATGAAGATACTCAAGTAGAAAAAGTCTCATTCCTTCTTCAGCAAACTCCAGATCTCCTATGGGCTACCATTTACTCTTTTTCTCCCATGATGCTCTGACAGATGTCTACTGACTAAGAGCAGCCTTAAAATTGTGCAGCACCCTTGTGTAGGAGGAGTTTCTGAAACTAGAATGATTTTTGACCACATCTGTTTTTCCTCCATTGTTTATTAGCTAAGCRCACAACTATTACAGGCCAGGAACTTATATCAATGTAGCATTTTTTTACTTCCCATTTAAATATAATTTTAATATTAAAGAATAAAAATAAATAATAAATATTATTTTATAATTGTACTTTACCTGTAGATACTCAATATATTCTTGAATTATTTCTTCACTTCCTCACTTAAGTGAGTGGCAACACACAATTTGAGGCTTGCAGATTCCTCAGTAAAACTTCAGCATTACGTTCTCATTTTGTTCACTTATTTTTCTTTCCCTCGTACTTTAATACCTTTCTATGTCTCATCATCCATACTGTTCTTTCTCACTGTTGTACTGAATGTTCAGGTATTTGATACATTTTCTTTTGCCTAATTGCTCAAAGAGCTTTTTTCAGTGCAAGTTCAYTGCTGTTAAAGAGTCTGTGAAATATCTCCAGTGTTCATGTGCACTTTATTGGAAGGATTAATAAGCAGAAAAAAAAAATAGTGTACCATTGGAGGAAGAGGAGTTTTTTCTTTAGTTGTGGAAAATTACTAACAAAATATTTGATTTAGATATAATAATCTCATTAGGATTACATAGTTCATGTGTGGTTCATATTTCTTGACTAAAATGTGATTGTTGGAAATTATGGATCCAGTTAAACTGCTGGATTGGTCTTCTAATGTGGGGTACTGATGCTGAGCAGTGTTTTCGTATCAAAATGAGAATAGAAATAAGCCATATGGGGCGCAGCTAGTAATATCACTGGAGGTACTTCTGGCACAGGAAGTGTACATGTGCTAGAACTAGGTCATGCTCCTCGTCCAGTTTCTAGTATAAAATTGTCTGACCCTGGCACTTGCCCCAGTGCACCTGAGGGAGAGCGATCTGGCTTGGCATCTGTCATTGGTTTTAAATCTTAAAATGGTGATTTATGTTAGTCTGTGGAAAAAAAAAATCAGTGCTTCAAGCAGATCTGCCATGGTCTGCATTACTTTTCCCAAGGGTGTCTGTAGTTCTTGACAGCTTCTTGGTTTTTATTAAAGAAAACAGGTAACTGGAAGGTTTTTGCTTAAAGAGATAAAAAAAAAAATCTTCTTATAGGATTATGTTAAGCAGAAAAATCATAGCAGATATGACCCTATAAAAGCTTGGGGTGTGCAAGCAATGTACCCCAGCTTTGACTGGCACAACCCTTGTTTGTTTGCTTGTTTGTTTGTTTGCTTGTTTCCCTCTTTTTCTTCAGCATGGAGCATAGATCACCAGTTGAAATCATGTAGGTGCTTCTACCTGGCTGATTCCTTGCTGTTGCAAGAGCCTTAAACATTAGTTAGAAGCCAAACTCTCCCATTCTCTTCATCAAAGAAGCAGCAGATTAATCTCTTTGAATGCTTGATTGTGTCTATGTTAATAAATAAAATGAACCAGGAGTTCAAATGAACATGGCACAGCATGACTTGCATCCATAGGATGATCCTATTCTTTCCAAAAATAAGAGTGCCCAGATGTTATTTGGGTGAATGCTAGACAGACCCACCTAAAACCATATACAGTAGCTAAAATCATGTCAGGACCAACAGTACCAATTTAATGCATTATAGGAAGGATTGTCAATGCTTGGATGTTTATCCTGGTGTCCAACAGGTCAACATTAGTCCAATCGAAGTCTCTGGGTCTTTTCTAGAGGCATTATTTAGCCTATTAGAGGGTAATATATGCCTGTTGGACATGTGCATGTCTCACATGAAAGATATGGAGGAAGTGAAGTCTACATGTACAGGCAAATGGGCAGAACCTAAGTTGTAATAATCCAAAGGTGCAATGTGAAGTATATAGATGACACAGAACCTGCTTGAAGTCCTGCTTCCTCTGCTAGTATGTTGAATGGGGATCTAAAAATTTGATTCTGGGAATGAGACTGAAAATTTACACTGGTGAGACATGCAAACATTATAGGCATATCATGTGAAAATACTTCACCCCACGGTCTGTTCCTAACAACACCCTAAGCTTGGGTTAAGCATATTTCAATATTTTAACTGCATAAAAGTTGATATATGTATTATAAATATTTCAGCACATTCTTCTCCTTTTCTTCCAGCAGTATAATAAGACATTTATTCTATTTTCTGTCCCACTGATCCTGAGTCTTACTATAAAACTGCATGATCCTCCATAACAAAAAGTCCTTGTGGGCCTGTGGTGAATGATGAAGATGAAGAAATATATATACATTTTTCTTTTTCCAATGAAAGGAAGCATCTGTGCAGGGGGAAAAAAAAAAAGCAGTGATTTGAGATTTTATTTTTACATGCCAGTGTAATGTTGGATACATATAAATGAATAAATAGTATAGGAATATATTACACCTTTTAGCATGATTAAATGAGTGCCTTCTCTGACTGATAGGAATTTAATGCTAGAGACAACTTGGGAGGCTCTTTTATGTCAGGCTGCTTGTAGAGGGAGGGAGGCAATGTTCTAAGTAGTGCAGTATGTTCTATGAGTTTGGTGCAGTGCAGCAAGCTTGTATAATATTAGCATCATCTTGATGTTACATTTGGATCTTAACTGGAGAAACGGAAAGAAAGCATCCAGTGTTAGGCATTTCTTTTCTCCCTCTCTTCCTCTCTTCTTCTTAAAAATAAAGAAGAAAAAAAAGAAAAAAAAGAAAAAAAAAGGGAACTTGACAAATGTGTCCCAGTATAATGTTGCTACTAGCAAGCCCGCCAATTTGCTGGAGTTTAATTTTTTGCTACCTTATTACAGACTCCTGCAACTTTCAGCTAATCCTTGGAAAGCCTTTTCTTACTCCCATGTAGCTAGGAAACAGATGGTAAGGTGCTGCTCTGCTTTTTTTCCGTTTGGTGCTGGTCTTAAAAATCAGTGTCAGAGTCAGTCAATGTTAGATGTTAACAAAAGTCTGGAGCCTGCAGTTTTTGCAGAACTAATATTTTATACTTCTCTTGCTCTAAAAKCTTCAGGAACATGTATGCAACACATTTCCCTTTTGCTATCTGGTTTGCTGTTTTATCACTTATTTATTTCAATGTACTAATATTTCATAACCAATTTCTTAAATTCTAGAACCGTAAAACTCTTCTAAAAGAGCCCAAGTCATTTGCTACTGTCTTTCTGCAGTACAGTAGAAGTGTACTTTTCAAAATGGATTTTTTTTTTTCCCCTGTAAATCTGCATAGTCTCATAGTAATCTTTTCTGGTTACTCATAAAGAGGCAATCCACTTTAAGGTTGCTTCTCCCTTAAGGTAGTTCTTTTATCTGCTAATTTTAGACTCATTTTTGAAATGAAGTCATCTTTTTTTCACAACTGAGGACTAAAAATGATGAATGATTTTATTTATTTAACCAGGCAGAATAATGCCCATTATTTTTTTTTTTTTAGATGTCAAGCTTATTTCAAAAGTAATGCACCTAAAACACAGTTAGCAGCCACCTTTCTTTTTCTCCCCAATTTGTTGTCATGATTATTATTTAAATTGTACCTTTTCAATGTAAAAATACTGCAACAAACAAAAACTGTTTTCTGGCAAAGCTTTCACAGATAGGCTGTTTATGTACACTTCAGTATTCTGCAACTCTCAGGAGTGGTAAAAATGATGTAGTAATTAATAATTTTGTAAAATTTGGTTTATCAATTATATGTTTTACATGACCTTCATAAATAAAATGTTAGAGAATTATTGCAATATATCTTTCCCTTAATATTTCCTAACAGGAAAAACATGATAGGAAAAAGAATAGTTTCTCAGGCAGATTCTTTGTAGTATTTTGTATATGTTGCTATATAATGTTTTAAATGTACTTTCAACTAACCCCTCTCCTACTCCCGTCTACTTTTTCTTTTTTTTCTTTTTCTTTATTTTTTTCAGGATTTGAAATCCTACTCCTCTTTTTTTATTTTCCTGAGCCTAGCTGCTGCCTACAAAAGAAGTAGCTCTGTATTATGTGGTTTCTAATAGACGAAGGGAAATCTTATATGAGGTTTATAAACCACCTTTCCAATAGAAAATGAGTTTTTGTTAGCCAAGTATCTGGGCTAAGAGAGAAAAAGCATTTATAGATGATTTTTTTCTTCTGAACTCATTCTTCTCCCTCACACATATACATGCACGATTTGTTATCTTGGTTTCTTACATTTACTGTCTCCCTCTTTCTTTACTTTTTTTTTCTCCTCTCTCACTAAATACCTAAAAAATGCACTTAGAGACCAGTTATGTTCATGTTTTATTTTCGTGACTCTAATTGACATCTCTGATTCCCCTTTTCAGGGAAAGTAGGTTAACTTTTAATGCAGATCATGACATACAGTGGTATGGAAGAAAAAAATCTGTTGATATTCCATTCAAAACATTCAGACTCTTGAGTCCTGATTCATCTTAAGCTTTTTTTTTGTCTGTTTGTTTGTTTGTTTTGTTTACAAAGAGTCCTTATTCTGTTATTTTAACAACGAGTGTAAAGGGTGGTGGACTTGGGTGTGGACATGGCCCAGATCATCCAATGTGTTAAAGAAGACACTTTTTCTCAACTCTGCCTCGGCATGTTCACCATATAATAAATGGTGTGGTCTTCTTATAGCTAAAATTATACCAAAATCTAATGAATACCTCTTTTACTACCTCTCAGATGCAATAATAGATCAAAGCATAGGTTGGATAGGGGCCTGGAGGTACTAAACTCATTTAAAAACTTCTAGAGTATTGTCTCTGACAGAATATTCACTAGATATAGTTACTACAAAAATACAGTGTGTTGCTCTACTGAAGAAATGTCTTAGGAAAGAAGTGGAATCTGCTTGATATTCTGCATGATATTGAAATATTACCAGCCAGAGGTACAAGGCTTTGAAAGAGCTGATGACCCTTCTGTTGGCTCATTACTCAGAATGACATCTTTGAGTTTATTTTGCTTTTATGTTTAGATATTGAGAGTATTTTGCATGTAAATTTAAAGGGAAGGGTTTAGATGATGTAACTGCAAAGACAAAAATGTAAGCTAACTGAAAGTAATGTATACAATCCAATTCAGAAGTACGAAATTGGGGGTAACATAAAAAATTGTACAAATGCTATCGGATTTCTTGMCAATTGATTTTAGTTTTCTGAAGTTGAGTTGTTTTGTTTTTCAGCCTTTCATTTCAGTAGTACTATWAAATTATCTTTCAATCTTTTTCTCCTTAGGCTCTCCTAGATAGGAAATTTTAATGAACTGTGAAAGGCCAGTGTTTTATTTATGTCAATGACTGACCTTTAGGAATGCATCTGTACTACTAAATATCAGCCATGTTCCCTTTTACCTCTCTGATCTTTTAAGGTTTAAATGTCTGTGTATCTGCTGTCACGTTTTGTTTCTCTGTCTGTATCTTTTGCAGTGCACAGGAGAAACTAAACAGTCCCTCAACTAAACTAAATAGTTAAATGTTAGCAAAGTAAGGTGGGTTTATATTTTATTAAGAATAAAATCTTCATGTTCTCTAAGCCACCAAGATGTGCAATACAGAAATAAGATGTCTGTATGACCTTATTGTCATTAACCCCCTCCACATCATCCTCTTCATCAAGTTTGCTGGGTGCATTTTGCTGCAAATTAGATTTTAGGTTTTTGAAAAAAAAATGGTTTGCCTTTGTTTCGCTGAATTTTAAACACAATGTGCCTACAGGTTTGGAGCGTATCTGCCTAGGTGACCATATCTCCTGTTTTTAATGACAAATCTGTTCATTGGTTTCCTAGGAGAGGAAGAAACTTCTCTTCAGTTTGAAGGGATACAGATTTTCTCATTTGTCTGTCAAGYGTTTGAAGAACAAACTAAAGCAATGTACGTGTTGATTAAACCTTCATTTCAGGGTAAAATGTTTTTAATACAAATTAGCTAAGAAGCTTTAAGGAAAAGAGGTTGTCTTGTGTTTTCCCAATGCTGAATTATATACCTGAAATAGAGATTGACGTAGTGAAATGTCCACTGCTAATGTGGGCAGGATGATGGAGAACAAGGTAGTGTTTGCAAAGGGTCACAAGTGACTCTGCCAGCAGTAAATCCATGCCATATAATTATCTGTGCTATTATGTTTTATTTAAGAGGTTCAAGGAGTGCTTTGCTTTGAAACCTGTTGTGTCTGGGAAATATAGCATCAGGACAACTCCTAGGAAGATTTGGAAATCGCTTGTTTTACCAGTGCTCTTGGGACATTTTCACAAAGTGTCAGGAGGCCGTGCACACAAATGGGCTACAGTCTACGAGGACACTGTGTTTTGGTGCTAATTTGTTTTGAGCAACGTGTTGGGAAGAAGGTGGCAAAATGRTAAGTGAAATGGTCACCTAGAAAGGTAAGATCGGAATGGACTTTGTAGGTGAGAAATGAGGCAAAAGACTGCTTCTAAATATACTTCCAAAACTGGATCTACAGTTTGGAGGCTGAAGAGCCTAATGCAAACTGTAAACTATGTAGAAACTCAATTGGGTGTATTCTGAAATGGATTTCTGATTTCTTGGGTTTTTTTTTGCCTTTTTTTGGCAATAGATAGGTTTCCTCAAACCACTGTCATTTGAAGCTGAGTCCTATATAATCTGCAGTGAATGCCAATAGCTATGTCTATTCAACAATTTAATAAAACCCCAAAAGGGCTTCTTCTTCAAATTTAAAATTAAAATTACAGATTATAAAATATTTAGCATGCTTGAATACCACATTTATAGGTGATATTATAAATATATTTTTAGTCAGTCTACTCATACTTGCATTCTGTACTACTATGGTGGCAGCATCCCATTGGTAAATCAAAATACAAAGAGATTTACCTTCTCAAAAATGAGTAGGAGATCAGTTTCTATGCATCTGCARAGACAGCAGAAATTGTCACAAGCCCTACTGGAGTTTGTGCAAAAGAAATTTCTCAATCACTTAGATCACTGTCAGATGTAGGGCAGCATGCAGATGCAGGAGATTGTAAACRCAATCCTTGCATAGTTAAGAATAAAACTCTTGAAAATTTTGCAGTACTAAGATTGTGAAAAAAGAAAGTAYAGTAAGGACTCTGAAGAAAATATGTTGCTTTGCTACATATTTTCTTAGTCATTCATATAGATCACTTAATTGTGACAGAAAATTAAGTACTGCTATTTTCCTTTCAGTAGGATAGAAACTTTATGCATAGTCTATTCTGTATCAAGTCTTAAAACTCATAACTTCTTTGAAAGGACGTATTTTTCTCTGTAGCCATCGATGCCTCAAACCTTGGAAATATCAAAATGTTTCCAAGTTAATTGCTTGTTATCACATAGCCTTAATGACAATAACCCACTAACTACTTGATTACTCTTTTGGACACAAAATGACATTGTACTAGGTATATTTGAAAATATAAGATGGATATTGTATTAACTGATTTGAGTTTTGATCTTCATTTGAATCTAATAATGCTACAGATTTGAAGACACGCGCTTGTCTGGTGATAAATGAAATTTAGGATGAGTATTTGCTTCCAGGTATTTACCTTCTCTTGTGCTGCAGCGTTCAGCACAGCACATGATAATTAAACTATCATATGACAGCGATGTAATGGAAATATTTACTTCCATTTTGTCATGAATCCCAGATGTTTCAGGACTGTATGAATACAAAGCACTTCATGTTGACTGTCTCTTCAGCCTGTAGTTAAAAGTTAAAATGTTTTCTAAGTATTTTAAATTGTTTTCTACTGTGAACAAAATCGACAATTTTAACACTTGCTTAAATATGACAAAAATGGAAAGATGCTGTCAGTGGTATAATAGTGATTTATGTCACAGTATGTTTAGAAGTTTATATGAAGACATTTTAAAGTTAGAGAAATGATTTTATATGTCATAAAGCTTATCACATAAATCATCTTGAGCATAGCCATCCCTGAAAAAAATTAATAMAAAGAAATTTCTTTAGAAACATAAAGCATAAAAAATGTGAAGRGGACTTTAGTACTTCTATTCAATACCTTCCTCCATCCTTTAMTTTCAACAAACAAATTTAACTTAGCCTCATTCAGCCAGTTCAAAATCAAAATAACAGCAACAGTAAAGAAAGACGCATATTGTAGGTATAACTGAAATGTTTGAATTTCCTAGAAATCTATACTAGAATGGCTTGTGTGGGAGAGATTTGGTTGAGCATGGTGCAGTCATCTTTTTTCTTTTTTTTTTTTTTTTTTAATCAGCAGGTGATCTGATGTTTGTCACCACCTCTCAGTTCTCTCAGATTCTTAGTCATGAATTACAATGCTCAGTCTATAATTGTCTATAGTCTATATACTTTCCAGCAATGGGAAGACAGTTGTCTAAAGAGACAGACTGCAGAACTAGATACACAGATACATATTGCTTCTGTAAGGCCAGAGCTCCAAATGAAAATGAGCTATAATTGGAGACAGTAGAGATGTGCATGCTCATATGTGCATGCTGTGTGTGATGTTTCATGAAAAGGTCCCTTTTTATCTRTTTGTCTTATTTCCACCTGAGAAGTATTTTCCCTTAAGTTTAGTTCGTTATCAAAATATGAGATAATAGTAAATTATTATGCTGGGAAAAATGCAATAATTAATAGGTAAATCAACCTTGGGGTAGACTAGGTGCAGGAAATATCAACTAGTAATGGCAAAAATATGATCAAGGGTAAAATATACAAAGTATTTTCTGGCTTCAATTGAATCAAATCTAAACTCTGAACTAAATGGAATCAGATATATGTCATATTGATGATGGCAAGAGGAAAAAAAWTATCTTTTTTAAAAAAACAGCATAGCGTGATATAATAGTTTTTTCTACAAATATAAAGCTTTAAAATAGCATTTCTTTGAGATGATGCTGTATTGAAATGCATCTCTGTTTTTTAAGCTGATTCATTTGACTTCTACTACTTTGTAAAAGATTAATTATTTCTTTATGTAATTTTCTTCTAAAGGCGCTTGGTGCTAATTTGCCTCTTCTAGTAGTACCACTTAATTAGGCAGTCACCTTTGTGTCTGTGTGCTGGTGGGAGTWAAAAAAAAGAAGTGACAGCATTACACAATGGGTTCATTTAAAASAGTGCAAAGAATAAACTTGAATTAACAAAATAAAAAAGAATTAAAGTATAGCAGAGGCCTGTAATAGGGAGATTCTTGATGTTAGCACATTGTTGGGGTATAATTCATGGTTTTTTTCCTGTGTAGATTATAACAAAAGCTTTCCAGAGACAGCATTATTTAACCTGGTAATCCATTTTAGACTTGTAAACTCCTTGAAAGCCCTGTATTTAAGTATGACCAGATTTTGCTTCTTTTACTAAAGATGAGTAATATMTTTTATCCTCTAAAATTCTTACTATAATCCCTGAGATCACTTCCTGCATAAAGTTTATCCTAGTTTATCCAAGATGTTTATTCTTCTGAGAATGTGAGAATTCTCAGTAAATTTTGAGTATAATAGGTGAATCGTTCTATGGATAGACATGCATGTAATGCCATTTAGAAGGTGTTAGGATTATAAAATCAGCAATATCCTGCAAAAGGGATAAGCATGCCTACTGCTTGCTTTAACAATTTTGAACACCTGAACCAACATACAAAGTAGAAAGTGTCCTGGTTGCATCTTTGTTTTTTCTATATTGAGAAACATCAGGAAAAGCAGTGATATTCAGAAATGCAAAATGCAGTCTGAAGTAACGTATTTGGGACTACACAAGACAGAAGCACCTGAAGCTATTTTGTCCCTGGAGCTTGAGCCATTTTATGCCTCTACTTTCCCCACTGCAAAGTAAAGGAAGTTATGACTTCACTGTGCTTAAATGCTTTAAGGTTTACAATGAAAAATACCCAAACACTAACACTTTTATAATTAATGYTTATAAATGTAAAATCACTCTCAAACATATGAAATAATGTTTTGCAATGAAAAATAATATATGCATAGTTTATTTTTTGTAACTTCTTTTCCATCCCTTATTCGTTATGTGGCTGTCCAAGGCTTCATCACAAACGTGAAGACTAGGCACTTTATTATATTTTTTGTTTAATAAAGGCTGGAATTTTAAATCCTTTTTATGATTCCAGAATTTGAAGGAAAAAGTTCCAAAACACTGGAAAAATTTTATATGAAATTAAGAGTGATTGCAGCGCTCTGTTGCAGGCTTGCTGTGGCACTTGTGGCTTCAGGAGTCACCAGTGTCTGTGGCAGTAAAGGACTTTCAGTGTTCAAGCATTTAGATTATTGTTTTGATTAAGAATGAAGAGACTTTATTGATCATTTAGAAAGAAATTGCTGTTGCAGGTAATAATCTCTCTGAAGTGCAACAAAAAGGTGTTCTTCCAGTATTGCTTTGTTTGGTACATCGGTAATTTTGTCAGCTTTGCAAAGCTTAAATCTGCCTACAACATGTTTCAGTTCCTAATTTATATCCTGCTCCATGTAAATGAGTGATCACTGCAAATTAGCTGCTGACAAGGACCATTGACCTAATGTGGAGATAATCCCCCGAATTAAATCCCCCAAATTTTGCAATGAATTCAGAGGGGGGAGTTGGCATAGACTACTCTGCCTTGCTGGGGCCTTAGGTTAAAACAAATTCCATTGCAATTCAGAAGTGCCTTGAGCTTGCCCAGAACACTTCAGAGTATCCCCCTCCTCTAAAAGGATGTGTCAGCAAGAAGAAGCTGAGAACTGACCTCAGCCAGAGCTGTTGTGTCATTGCAGATTTTAAAATGGCATTTTGAAGACAGCCACCCCTTTCTTTGGGGATGTGCCCTCTCCGTAGGATGCTCTTCTTACTGGGAAGGTGAAAGGTGAGGTAAGACTGAGTTTGCTTATTAGTTGCAAGTGAGAATGTCTGCTGGTGTAGCCAAGGAATGAAGGGCATGAAAACATTCTCTAAATTACCCATAAGAGTGCCAGCTCTGGTTTTCTCTATCGCGTCTGCCTGTGATGGTCTATTTTAAGAATGAATAGGCAGTGAGGCACATAGCTGTGTGCCTTAGTAAAACGTAGCAATTTAAATAGCTGTTTGATCTGCGTCAGCAGTCTGTGATAAAGCCTACAATAGTTTTGCAGAAATTTCATCTCATTGACTTCTCCGTTTATTCCATTACAACCCATTACAACATATGAAGACACATGCAGAGTGAGCTGATCATTACTGCAGCAATACAACACATCCCATTCTGAACCACTAAATTTTGAGTTGTGCATAAAAGCATGATTTACACTAGCAAGTTTCTTGGACTGATTTCATATGAAATATCCGATATGATGGAATAGGTGGAATCACGTCCTATTTGTCAGAAAGTTTTCTTAGCATCTGAAACTAAAATATTCCTTGTAGCACTTCAGAGTGAGCAAATGAGCCCTTCAAGACACAGATGTAGGGTTGCTAGGAGGTGTCTTTATGTCTGCCCCTTGGATAGAGCTTTACAAAGTAGAACAAAGGAGAATGCACTGGGAGAGGGTTTTGGTGGTTTACATTTATTTATTTATTTATCTTTTTATTGATGGGATTTGCAAAAYTGCTATTCATTTCATTTGTGCACAGCAGATAAAATTAATTACTGCCCTGCGGATAATAACATATAAAGGTCATCCTTTGAATTGTGTTTCACTTTAGTATCTTTTTCATGCTTTGACGATAATGGTGTGATGTTGTTTGTAGATTGTGGTGTGCACCGCTTTCCCCTGGGAAGCATACTGAGAAAACAAATAATAGTAGCAGGATGGTGCAACAGAGCTGTTCTGCAACATTTGTCTCTGCTTTAAAAATCTCTGCTGCTTGAAGAAGTGCCTGATGGCAGTGCAGGGGTCCCTCTATTCTGTAAATGTGAAGGCATTGATTTCAGGACATTCAAATAGATGTGTTTGAGTATGGAAAAGGGCTGTGCTTGGCTGGAGGTTATGAAATTATTCCAGATGGTTTGCTGTTGGAATGCAGCCCTTCCTTTCTTCCATATCCTTCCCGTGCTTTCGTGTCTCTACCTCACACTCAATGCTGAGTGAGGATGGTCACTGCAGAATGGGCTAGGGCTCTTAGAAAGGATTTTCATTTACAAAGCACCTTTTCCTGTACACAGTGCATGAGTGTAAGTGAGCCTATTTGGGGAAGTTATGTTAGATGTCACTGAAACAGAATCAGCTGGTTCTGTTACAGCTTATTTTTGGATGTTGAATAGTCTGTAGAGTTAAAGTCATTTCTGGCTTGGCATTAATTCACACCAATTAATGATCTAAGTCTAAACATATTGTTGAGAATGAACCGAAATGGTAGCAGCAGTCAGTCATGATTATCACTGATGAGCTACTGTGAATGCCAGCTGTCCGTGGACACACAGTTATGAATAGTTTTGCAATCCTTTTCTCAAGCACACAGTTTTATCTCAGAGAAACTGAGTTACTCTCAGTTATGGATGCTGGCATATCAACCTAACATTCAAATAACTTGGATTGCAAAGAGATTCCTATATAGAAATTACAGGAAACACATATACTATTTACCTCTCTAGGATTGTCTGATGTTGGTGATAGAATAATTTCTACCTAGGAACATATACACTATGCAAAAGAAAGAGGCATCCTATTTTGCATTATGAGAAAACCGTGCATGGGTCAGTGTTGTCAAAATTTGAAAGTTTTTAGAGCACATTTGGATCAGATGTATCTGGGAGAGGATGTTGTATATCAAAAGGGCTTATAACAAGAGACAAAATAGTTTTGATTACCCCGATGCCTTTGATAACTACCATGTGATGCACAGCTATTGATAGAAATGTTTCAAAGGAGATATAGTGCTGAGTCTCAAAGACATTGTTACTGCTGATGAGATTGCTCATAATCAGTAAGTGGTTTATCATGTTATTAAAAGCCAGGAGAGGGGAATGGCTTGGGAAAGCCAATAATACAGAAAAAGTTTCAAAGGAATGGTGTCACCATGCCTCACATTTTCATAGTAGTTTTTCTTCTGTAAGTAATAATTATGGAATTAATATCATTGAATGTTATACCATTTTGTAGGAAATGTTCTGAAGAGCATAAGCAAACTTTTATGGAATTGGTGAGGCACTTGAAAGCTCATAAAGACCTGTGTTTGTGCCATTTTCAGTGAAATGCCAATAAATATAAGTATGTAATGAGAAGAAAACATTGTTTATATAAAATAATGAACTATTTTTTTACTATATATTGGAGGAGGAACTACTGTGTTTTAACAGTGATTGCACCTTCTACAGATCAGTTAGTACTGTTAGGAAAAAGCATTTGTGCTCTGAGTGCCCCTGCAATTTTGGGAAGTCTATGGCTCTTGTCACATGTTTTTTATACCGAAGTCCAATGAAAGCTACTGTATCATCCTGAAATCTTGGCAAGGATCTTTTAAGTTGTCCAGTAAAACAGTTGTGCATATCTGAGGCCTCCATTCTGAAACAATGACAATAATTTAGGAGCCAAGATTCATTTCTTAGCTTGTCTGTTTTTCGTTTGTGTATTTGTTTTTCTTCTGTGCACAGTTGTGCAGCATTCAGGGCATATCWATTTTTTGAGGTTATTTTATCAATGGAGTATCATCAGAGTGTGTTCTTCATCAGCTGACCTCAGGACATTTATTAAAGGAAAATTTTCTGATCAAATGCAATGCTATAACTGAGTTCTCTGTCAATTCACAAGAATATAAAAATAATCTGTGAACAGCTAACAGTTCTGTTCAGTGCTGAGACGTAGCATGTACCCAAGTAGGGTGACATTGCAAATGGAGCACAGCTGGTCAAGCACTGACTTCAGAGGCAGTCGGGCACCAGACTGTCTCAGAGGATATGGGCTGCAGTAATTCTGTTCTAGTTGGAGGGGCGATTGAAGGGTAAAATCCTTCGTAAGTACCAAATGTCTGCTCTCAGGAATGACTTTTAGCGTTAGTTTGCATCTTTTGAAAGTGCACATGAGCCAACTCATTCAGTTGGATTGATTTGTTGTTTTTTTTTTTTCCCCTTGTACAACCTGACATTGGACTTCCTTCAAAATAATCCCCAAGTCTAAAGCAACACGATAGGATGACAGCAGACATGGACCTACTCAGCAACCAAGGGAGCTGCACTGCTTCCAGAACGCTTCCCTTAGCTACTGGCAGCCTTTGAGGGACAGGATACCATGGGAGGGTCCCTTTCTCTCTCTTCTGCCTTTCATCCCCAGCTCTTTATGTAACCTCTTCTGTACTCTTTTATTGTTCTCATAGCAAAAGTGTCACTGTCCAGAACCATTGGGATCTGAGGCTTCATACCTGCTTTCAAGACTTCTAGACTTTCTCCCCCCAAAAGGGCATGCAGGAGATGTGAATATGGAGAAAAAAAAAAAAAAAAAGACAAAAAAGAAAAAAGACCTGTATTACTGCTCCTGAACAGAGGGCAGAGGGACTTTCACAGATCACAGAATCACAGAATGGTTAAGGTCRGCAGGGACCTCTAGAGATCATCTATGTCTCCTCATCTGGCAGCAAATAAGGTTATTTGCTTTTATGCCTTTGCAGCATAACACATTGAGACACGGCTAACTCTCCTTGCATGGTCCTTGGTGTCTGTTTCTTCAAGACAAGGCACAGAGTCAAATACTGGACATCCTTCCCTAGGACAAACACACCATGCATTTTATGCATTTCCTCCAGAATTCACTTCACCTTTCTCTATCTGCACAGTACTGAGGTAAATAAGCTGAATTAAGGCCAAAAATGTTTTCTTTGCTTCAGCGTAAGACAGACAGCTGTGGTAGTGAGGTGCAATGTGCTGTGAAACCTACCTGATCTCTCCTAGGCACTCAGATCTGCTGATGACTTAGGAAGGCATCTGGCTCCTAGGCACCAAAATACTTCATGCAGCATCCTGAGYAATACATCTGACTGGTGTGAGCTCTCTTGTTCCGCTAGAGTGCAAGAAGCGCTGAATTACAGGTGCTGAAGCAGCTAGCCCATTCCTGAGATGACTACAAATAGAAACATTTCTCCTTATATTATATCTAACTACTCATAATTCCAATTAGTGCTCTTTTTTTTTTTTTTTTCCTAGAGTAGTAGTCACACCTTGGATCCTCAAGACTCTTGTTTTTCTGAACATTTTTGGCAGCTACACCTACCTCCCATGTAGAGAGAACATCTGCACCCAGATGTACTATGGTAAGAGTAGAAGACTCATAGATTCCTAATTTCCTCTGAAAGATATTACTTCTCTCAGGGACTCATGTAGGGTTTCTCTGAACCCACACTTAATCTACCACCACACTTTTTGTCTGTCTTATAACATCCACTAACTTTAGCCCTCATCCTTAATTTCAGCCTTGGAAGAAGAGCATCTCAGCGTAGTCTTGGATGTGCCTGTCTTATATCTAAAAGCTTTTGTCACGGCTCAGTGAGACAATTCTGAAAATTTTAGGCCCTGGGAAGCTTATGTGGCTTCATAGCTAGAGTTGTCAGAGAAGCTGATGAATTTGTGCTGATCGCTGGATTTAAGAATTCATTCTGCTTACTCCTGTGAAATCACTACAGCTGCACTATTAAGTTGTTACAAGTATAGGAGGCTTTGTCCAGAAGATTGCTGTGAAAATGGCTACTATTTCTGAATTTGGGCCACTTCTGATCATTGAGATTTGCAGAGTTAGGGTTTGGAGCACAGCTTGATGCAAATTATGAGGCAAATATGGATTCCCTGCCTGGGAGTCAGGGATCTTTTTAACTGATCCCACTGTTGCTAAAACCCTGGGAAGGACAATAAGTTTTTTAGTAACCATACTGGAATGGGAACAGAAGGAGAAATGAATCTGTGACTGCAGTAACTGGAGTTCTGCAGGTAAGCTTGACTTAACCTCCTTCCTACCTGTCTTCTAATTTGCTCTCTAAAGGCTTCTGGTTTCACAAGCACCAAGTTGCTGCCAGGGCTGACCTGACCGGCCTCTTTTAGTAAGAGTGTTTTCTCCAAGTCTACAGACTTGCTATAATCTCTGCATTTAAAATTGTAGTGTGACACACTGTGAAACCTTTCAGTATCACTCAATAGCAGCCTTCTTGTGAAAATGATAGCAGGATGCAATACAACTTGTTGACTTCTCATCCGTATCTGTCTCCTTTTCCACTTTCTATTGAAGTCCTACCTTCTGGAAAGCAGAGTAGAAACTGGAAACAGTCATTATTTTATGCCCTCATATCTTGTCTTTGAGTAACTACGGCATCCTGGATGTAATGGGTAGGGATTTGGATTCTTTTTTTTTCCAAAGAAGCCCTTTGGACTTCCAGAGTATTTAGGAAGTATTTCTGTGCCATGTAATTTGTTTTGACACCAACCACAAACTTGCCATTCTTTGCCTGGTTAATACTTAACTCCTTTACTTACCATTCAGCTACCTACATATTACACAAAATGTAGCATAGTTCTGTGATTTATGTCTCATGGCTAACTCTTGGCTAGTTTCTACTGCTTTTTGAGACTTTATGTACCATAGCAGATGGTGCTAAGTTTTCTGTGAATACTTTAGTTTATTTTCTTCCCACTTTGTTGGCATCACTCTTTGCTTTTAATTGTTGTGCTTGCAAACTAGCTGATGCAAACTAGCTGAACATGCTGATGGCAATGGATTGCAGTGACAGTGTAAAGTTTAGGAGGTCAAAATGTGCAGCAATTAACTTTCTTTTAAAAAAATTGTTATACGTGAAAAAATCCATTTTCGTGTAGTAGGATAGATATTTCTGAAATTCAGCTATATATCATTCTGGGCAAATTGGAGCTTTAGCTACAGTCTCACTGAAAAGGAAAAGCACAAAGAGAAATTGTATAATTGTATACTGAAAATTGAAATTGTATAATCTGATATACAATTGAAATTGTATAATCTGATGCTGTGAAAATGGATTTTAGGAAGGGAGTTTGTGCTCATAATTATATCGTCGTCTTATTTTCAGATATCTAAATATGCAATATTGTTTCATTTTCAGTGTCTGTTAGTACAAATCAGAAGTATCTGTGAGCTAACTTCAATCTTTCATTCTGAATGTCAGAAAATTCAGGCAGGATTCAGTTGCCAACACGTAAATGTGATGTACCATTTTAAGTGCACAAAACTTCTAGGAAACTCAGCCTTGTGGGGTGGTAGCTAAGGTTAGACAACATGCATCATAGTTCTCAAAATGATGCTTTGTGTCTTAGAAAAGATAAATGAATACCTCCAGACACGAGCATTGACACGAYGGGACCTTTTGAATACTCATTATGTTTGAAAGTTTTGCACATATGTAAGTATATAAAGTATATACATTAGAACTTGTTCAGGAGTTTAATTTTAGGCAGCCAAAAAAAGAAAAAAAAACCAAAAGGGCTGTACTATACACTAAAGTATACAAACAAACCCCTCAAAACTGAGCAATAGTAAAAATGTTCGAATGGATGTATCCCGAAGACAGTATTCTAGCTGTCTACCTGTTATTAATAGCAGTTTCAATGCTGCAATCTTGCTTTTGTTTGCATCATTTGCTGCAGTCATGCTACCAACAAGCTGCACCTGGCAATATATGTAGCAGTTGTACAAGGTCTTGTTTATACCAGTAATATCCAACGTTAAAAAAAAAAATGCTTAAGTAACATAAAGTTTCAGGTATTTTTTCTTAGACTGAAACTGGGAACAATGTTTAATTCAGCATTTTCCATAACTTTTTAAAGTGAAGATGCTTTTTTTTTTTTTTCAAAAAAAAAGTGTCTAAAAACTTTTATTTTAGAAATATGCTAATAATGTATATATTGTAAAGTATAAAGTTTCTCATATAAGAATTTTGATTAACTTTCCTAGTATTCCAAGGCTTAGCCCAAGTGAATTTTATGGAAGGCAGAAGATAAAATATCAGCTATGTGTGAAATATATTTATTCTACTAATTCTCATCAATAAAATCAGATTTCCCTTTTAAATAAGTGAGATCATACATTCAATGCAGAGAGGTGTAAATGAACAACAAAGCATTACCCAGTCATGGACTCATCTTTCATGCAGCTGTTATCCCAATTTAATTATTGAATATTGGGTTGAATAGAAGCTAGAAGTTCTGCTACACTGCATCGTGAGCATGTAAAAGTATTCATAATTAAACTTGCAATAAAATAGCTATACAAAAATAGGTTTCACACATAAAAAAAATAAACATAGTCTAAATTCTCAAAGATGGATTTTTAGATTGAAGTGGTTGAATAAAAGTGGCCTAATTTTTCCCAGAACTTGAGGAGCCTTCTCAGAGCTGCAATCAAAGTCCAGAACTTTTAAAAGCAGAATGGACCATTTTGAGTCGTGAAAGTAACTTTTGGAAGACATGGTTAAAAATATCAATTTAATACAACTTCATGTTTTCTTGATGGTCTGTTAAGACATATTCAAAAGAAAAATACTGATGGTATCTCTTTTTCCCCTTTTTCCTAAAGCTTCTCAAAAAGACATAGTTTCTCTTATAACTGTAAAATCTTTTCATTTTTCTCTATTTTTAGGACTGTCCGAGCTTCAGAATAGCTACCATTTACACTCCTGGAACTCACAGCTTTTCAATCTGCTTTTTCACAACCATTACAATATCTCACTCCATCTCAACTCCATTAAAAACAACTCTTTGCATTGAAGTGAGSACAAACATAGCTTGTCTCTAAATAAAAAAAAAAGCTAACTACTTTGATAGAATTGCACAGGTTTCAAGTTTATATTTATACATATATATAAAAACTATTTTTGGCTAAAGTTACATTTCCTGAACTGTAGCCTGGAGATGAAATTAGTTTTCATTTTCAAGTTCTGCTTTTCCGTCTTGCTAGTACTGGCTTGGCATTGAAATGGTCGGATTTGTTTTGGTAGTACAAATGCCTGTTTTCTCAAGATTTCAAAATTAAATTCCCTTGTTTGAAATTCTGACTTGAATTTGAGGTTCTTGTTTATATCCATGGCTTGAATATATCTCCTCCTTAATACACCAAAACTTCTTTGAACATCTCTATGATAACTAAATTATAAGAGCATAAACAGTATGAAAAGAAAGCTACCAATGATTCTGTAGTCTGCAGTGTGTGGCTCACTTTTAATTTGCTAATGAGATATTTTTTCCCTTTTATTGCATGAGAAGCATGAAGACATTAGCCTCTGTGTATGCATGGAAATCTGTAGGGAATGATATAATTATGGGCATGCATTTGAATACCTTCAGTAATGTCTGGAGCTTAAACACTGGCAATGACATGATCTAGTGTTAATTCTTCCCCTGATTTTGCAAGTAAGGCCATCCATCTCCTTAAAGCATTGCTTTGTCCTTACAGTTGTTGTCACAGCCATTTGGACTTCTTTCTCTATACTTTTTTAGAGACAAGGTATTCAAGTACTTTGGGCTTTGATTTGCCCCTAGTGTTCATTTCTCCATCAGATTTTGCTTGGAGAAGACATAAGGCTTTTTGTAAGTCATCAGGGGTGTAACTTTTTAGCAGAGTCTGTCTTCTCATTTAGACAGCCTCAAATATCTTTTATGTTGAATAGTGAATAGATAAAAAGCAAAATTTCTGTAAGTAGGAGGTAAAAATGAAAAGAAAAAAATGACTAGGCTTAAATATATAATATTATCTTTTGTGTTACCTTGCATATGTCTGTGGTGAAAACATTCAGTTGCAAGGTCTCTTGTGTTTTGGCATTTTAAAAATTTTAATGAAAACTTTATGGGACATTACCAGCATTTTTCTACCCACATATACATTTTACTAGCACTGCTGTACCTATTTTGGTGCTTGTATTTAGTCTAATAAAATATATGAGTAGTTACATTGAATAATATATTTGATAAATGTTGTCTTCTCTCTCTCTCTCTCTCTCTCTCTCTCTCTCTCTCTCTCTTTGCAGCCAGTAGCAAGTTCCAGTTTTCTAGCATTTACTTGCCCATAGCTTTTCCAGGACAGCTGCAAAGTATGACAGATTTTATCCAAAGTAGCATACCTCCTCTCATCTTCCTTTCCTCAATAGTTATTTAACGTTGCCTTTATGATTTCTATTAATTCATTCTTTTTTTTTTTAATATAAAAACAATCTTTAAAAAAAATACGGATTTGAAAAGGGATTTCAGTATCTCCATCATTATTTCTGCATCACAAATTTAATCTCGCTTCTTTTTCTTGTATATCTTTGTAGGCTTCTATGTTTCTTGACCGCTGAGGAATAGGAAACAAAACCTTTAAAAATGTCAAGCACTTGTTTCTTCTTGTCTTTCCTTTTATATCTACYGATTTTCACTCAGCTTTACTGAAACATCAGGATGAGACTTTTGCCACCAGTTTTCTCATGAACACTAGAAAACCTATTTATTTTTTGCTCAAGTATTCATCAATAACTGAATATATTAACATCACAGAAATGAATAAATATTTAATTTATAGCACTATATGAGGTTTAGGGATCAAATCCCTTGCAGTTAACTGTCATTGTCAAATAGAGCCATCTGGTGAGGACCATTATGTAAGATGGACTTCTATTTTAGTCTCCTAGTTTTCCAATGTTAATTTAGGTTTTTAAAATACTTTAGTTCTCCTGAAGTACAAGTGGAAAATACTAGGTATCTCAAAGGCTTTCAAAGAGATGTCCATTCTATCCAAATCTATGCTTTTATATTAGATGAGCATAGTATTCTTCTGAAGACATTTCCCCTTCTCCATTTGCAACAGAAGGAACTTGGTTATTCCTGTAGCTAACTGATTCACTGCCTAAAATTTGCCTGCAAATTAGGTGCTTGAATTTGGCAGACTGAATCCTGCTGACAATGCTCAGCATGGAAATAAAAATCTAGATCAAAAGGGTGAAAATTTGCACCTTGAAATGAGCATGTTATTGTGTTGTACTTCTCAAATAGTGATTGCTAAGAGATTTGGGGATTTCACATGGCTCAGGCAGCTGGTCCTAGTCATATCTAGAAAACAAATGAGGAAGCTCAAGGAATTAAGTCTCACAGTCACAGGATATTTGGGATGGTTGTTTTCATTTATATTTTATAGCCCTTTATAATTTTTGTAAGTAAATATAAAAACGCTAACTTTTTAATTTAGAAAATTCTGAAAACAAATTTAAGAAGTCTTTCAATTAAGTCTCTGGTTGTTTTCTCTAAAACAAAGACACAAATCACAACAAAATGCCTACATTTTTATATACAATCCATTATTTAGAGAATACCAACAGCCAAAGATGCATGTACATGTGTTTTCACATGTGCTTGCAAAAGCAAGCACTGTCTCTTAAGACTATGCAGCAATCTGTCTCCAACTGTCTTCCTCTGTTTTTCAGATATGCATTGACATCCTGGTTAGGCATACTTTTGCTTAGATTAGAAATGTGAATTACCGTTGCAAATAGTTACTATCAGAAAATAATCCCTTTGTTTCCAAGCTACTGTTTTGTACTCTGAAAAGGCTTAACAGAATTTTTGCTTAATTATTTGTTTGGGCAAATGGTAGGTGCAAAAATTGTCTGAGACACGGTAGATTTAGGATCCACTAGAAAAAAAATCTGYAGATAGGGACTGTCCATCACTGATCAGAAAGCTTTCTTAAGGTCCTGGTTCTTGAAGAGATGTAAATGTGACAACCAAAGTTGTGATTTTTAATATGTTTTTACTTACACTGCCTGAAAGAAAAAAGTCAGGAAGCATGATTCAAAAAATCGTTTAAATGTTCAAGAAGTAGAGTGAAAAATAAAGGCATCCAAAATGTAATTTCCCCCCACTCTGAATGTTGTTCCACAGTGGATGGGTTCCTAAGTCATGTAATATGAACACTTGGTACTGGCAATAATGTGAAGACCCTGGGGAATGCCTTGGCTTTTCTTTCTGAATATTGTTAGAAATTTCTGTTTGGAAATAAAGAAGGAAAGGAGTTGTTGACAATAAATAGGTATCAGACTGTAATGCAATGGAGAGAATGGGAAAACTGTTCTGCTTGCTCAACAGAATAAAATAAATGCAGGAGAAAGAGAATGAATCAGTATTGGGGGAAGTATTTGTACTCCCCAAACTTTCTTTAGACTGGGTAGATGCTGGTACCTGCTTGCCAGAAATCATGCAACCCTGCTTCTCTTTTCCCAAAACCATTCTTGATCACTTTGAAGAGTTAAAAATAATTACTTTTTATTGAATGCTTTTAATATGCACTGGTGAGTTGTGATTTTTTGGATTGGATGTTGAATGGTCTCAATGTAGCTTCAGAGAGGTAACTGTTTACTTGCTTAACATGCTTATTTATGTTAGGGCTCACACACATATACTTGAGTGACTGATGGAGAAATCCTAATGAGATGCTAATTCACAGCAATATGCATATCTATTGTATGTTTTTATTCCTGAGGTTTAGGAGAAAAGAATGTTAACAAAAAGCGTTGACTAGAAAGCTGTYTTTACTTTCTTGGCAAGTGCTAATAGTACAAGACGGTGCTTAAAAAGACAATCAAAACAAACTCATTATTATTGATACTCCCTTTGGATAGCTAACTTTAACAGATAGCTACTGGAAGCAGGATAACAGTATTGACATGTGGCCTTTGGAGGGCACTTAAGAGTATCATTTTGCCAAGAGACTTGCTAGATCGCATGTCGATGGTAAAACACTATATGTTTTATTTCTGAAGACTGCATTTGGCCAACCTAAATTGACTTCAAACTAATCTACTTTTTCTGATGGCTGCACAAACCATAAATACATTGCATTGCTATAAGTGTTAATCTGCTTAAGAAATTTCATCTAAAGAATCTCTTGAAAAGTAGTATCCTTCCAGCTCATGCTATTTTGTTCAGTTAACAACTCTGTGACATGTAAGGTTCTCTTTAAAACACAGAAATCTGGCAAAATAAATGAATTATCTCCTCAAACTTTTGGGAATCTTGCACCATGTCATTCCTCATTGGYTGTCTTCAGATGATCTGCAAATTGATTCTGTTCCACTACATTGCAAAGGAAGGGGCTGGCTGTGAAACTAATCATATTAATGCTATTTTGGCATTAATTATATTCTCCTGATAGATAAGCTTATTTCAGAGAAGGTACATACATGATGGAAGGTTGTTTGTGGTGATTTTTCTGTTTTTTTTTTTTATTATACTATTTATTTGCACATAAATTAAAAGACTCTGAGTTTCAGGCTTTGAGGATCAGTATCAAATTAAGTTGCATCTTACTTGTGTTAAAGGTGGTTGCCATATTAAGGGCATAATTTGCCTTTCCTTTCTTTTTTTTCAAGAATAGAAAGATAAAAGCCTTTTTCTCTGGTTCATAACTAAACAGGGGTAAGGAAAGGACAGAGTGGTAAAGAAAAAAAGACATTGCATGAACTATGCCCAAAGTGAAGACATAATATACAAGAATGATTGATAATCTACAAGAATAAGCTAGAAACTGAAGGGAATCAATTTGACAAACTGCATGCAGACTTTTRGAAAAAAACAAAAACAAAAACAAATGCAGAAGAAACAACATATGAGAATTGCACATTCCCAGCCAACAATAGGGTCTAGAATTAGTGTGGCAAAATTTCATTTGATTTTTCCTTTCTTTTTAAATGATAAAGAAGTAGAATGTTGAATTTGTATGTGCAACTTGTATAAATGTTCCAAGCACTTTGTGTCCTGGTTGATACTGGAATGTGGTCCTACTGCATAGCCTTGTCCAGCACATATCAGCATGTGCAGGTAAGGCTGACAGGCAACTGACTGTACAGAATAAACTCAGGGTTTTGACTCCATTCTATATGTAGCTGGGAAGTTTATCAACAATAACATTCATTAAGAGGATTGGTATACTTAACATTCATTGTGGGTAGTGATTTTCAAGCCATGATGATCTAAGGTAAGACAAGATTTGTTGGTAGAAGTAATAACTTTTATTAAACCTGTTAGTGTAATTGGAAAAAGTTGACAACATAACCATTACTGGCAATGATTTTAGTAAAGTGGCCTCAAGAAGGTAGAACTAATTCTTTCCGAGGTACCATTGCACATCTGAGATGTGATGGTCGCTGACATGAAGTCTTTCCTTGTACTAGCTGCTACTTTTTAAAGGAAAATGTCCTTCTTCTATACACATACTTGCTATTTTGTACTTTTTGGGGCTCTGAACACACCCCTGATGATTCTAACCCCAAATCAGGTTCAGGTCTCCCCATGTCACTCCTGCGAAATGTTTGTGTGCCTTGTTCTCAAACAGAACTGAAGATGCGGACCATCCTGACAAAGTTTTAATGGAAGAGTATATCCACTGAATTAGAGCAGCATAATGATGTTCCTTGCTCTTCAGAGCATATATACATTCACAGTACTTATATACATATACAGAAGTATATACATCCTAATGTATGCCCTGGAGAAATTACCTTCTTAATGTTCATTTTAAAAATATATAATGCAAAAGCAAAAGTTAAAATTAGTCTAGAAGGTAARATAAAAGCCTGTAGTGGACATGACAGTTGTTCCATAGAATTGTACCTTCTATGGATTTCCTGAACAAGGCAGATATATCTGTTGCAGATCTATGAACTTTTTCAGTAGTTTGTTAACTTTCATTATGAATAATTTTCAACCAAGCATGACTGATTAATTCACAAGAGGAAGTGGCATCTTGCACTTAGGAAAAAAAAAAGATCCATTAACACTTGAAAATTCTGAAAAAAAGTTTTTAGAAATCGGAATCTGTAATTGCGTATTATTTACCTTTCCAGATACATTTACTGTAAAATTTAGAATAAAGATTTCTATATTTCTTAAGGTCAAGAGGTAGCTGTGCTGTGAGCAAGTCTGCAGCAGATACCAACTTCAATTCTTCTAATTGGGCAGCGGAGACAGACTGCTCTTCTAGTGCTCACTACTTTTTTTCCATAGTAGAGCCTGCCAGAGGCATGATAAAACCCCAATATCTACAGAGGCATATTTTGCCAGATCACAGTTTCAGTGTGTTAGTTATAGGTTTTAACAAAGCTTTTTCTTTTTTTCACATTAACTTTTATTAATCAAATAGATGACTGGCAGCACTCACAATTGTTGATGATAAGCACTTAAACTATTTAGAGATAGTCAAGTTACAAAAGTAGTTTCTCCATGAAGTCACATTCTTGTTCTGTTAAAATTATCTTTCCACTCATTTCTCTGTCCAGACACATTCTTCTCTCTCTTTACAAGTTTCTTCCATTACAAGTTCACAAATACATTCTAATATTTCAAGCATATACTTAGTTGAATGTAAATGAATAATTTCATTTCATTCAGTAATACTTTTCATATATGTAAAATTAAATTTCCAAATTTAGTTTGTGCTATTTAAAGCTAAGACAACACAATGAGTTTGCGTTCTTCACAGCTGGGTGAACTGATGATGCTGGGATCAGAAAAATGAGATTTAAAACCATAGGAAAAAAGCCATATATTATAGGAGCAAAGGTCAATCTAGTTGTTATCTGGTTATTTGCTTTTCACTTTTCTAAATGATAGCTGCTACTTAGATAGAATTTTGGACCTGTAAAAACTTCACAGAGGATTTTTTTTTTCTTTATATTGACTTTAATATTGGTGGTTTTATTTTCACTTTCATTTCTTGGCTCTTCTGTTACAGTGATAAAATTTCAGATGAACAGGAAAAGTAGATACTTTAGATACTTTATTTTACTTCTTTGTCTTTTAGATACTACTTAGATACTTCTCTTTTCCCCAGCTTGATATGTTTTGTTCTTCAGTTGAGATTTAGTCCTTTACAAACTGCAGGTGAAAAATAAATCCTTACTAATTAAGAATTCACAGAACACTTTCTTGGTCACACTTCTTTTGTGAAGTTATTTGTGTTGCTGCTCATTTTATGTGTTCATAGAATCAGAATTATTATGGTTGGAAAAGATCTTCAAAAGCATTGAGTAAGCCCTCCAATACCATGCCTCTTAAAACACGTCCCTAAGCGCCTCATCTACACGTTTCTTGAACACTGCTAGATACAGTAACTTCACCACTTCCTTGGGCAGCCTGTTCCAATGTTTGACTAATTTTCCATGTAGAAATTCTTAATTTCTTAAATTTCTAACATTTCTAATTTTTAGACATTTTCCTAATGTCTAACCTGAACTTCCCCTGGCGCAACTTGAGGCCATTTACTTTTGTTCTGTCTGTAGTTATTCTGGAGAAAAGATTGACCCCTGCCTCACTACAACCTCCTTTTAGGTAGTTTTGGACATTGATAAGGTCTCCCCTGAGCCTCCTCTTCGCCAGATTAACTAACCCCAACTMCTCATTAGATCCATGCTCCAGATCCTTCACCAGCTGCCATTCTTTGGACATTGCTGCCATTCTTTGGACATGCTCCAATAACTCACTGTCTTTCCTACAGTGAGGGGACAAACTTGAACACAGTATTTGAGGTGTGGCATCACCACTGCCGAACGAACACTTCCCTGGTCCTGCTGGCTWCACTGTTCCTGATGCAAGCCAGGATGCCTTTACTTTCTTGGCCACCTGGGCACACTGCTTGCTCAAATTCTGGCCTGCTCAAATTCAGGGGGTCTTGGCTGTCAACCAAGACCCCTGATCCTTTTCTGCCACACAGCTCTCCAGCCACAGTGCCCCAAGCCTATAGCACTGCACAGGGTTGTTGTGACTGAACTGCAGGACCCAGCACTTGGCGTTATTGAACCCCATACAGATGGTCTCCTCCCATGGATCCAGCTCCTTTGAGGAGCCTTCCTACCCTCCTTCARCCCTTCCTCCCAGGTTGATGTCACCTGAGGGTGCACTCAATCCCCTCATCTAGATCATTGATAAAGATATTAAAGAGGACTGTCCCCAACAGTGACCCTTGGGGAACACTGCTCGTGACTGGTCACCAGCTGGGTCTAACTCCATTCACCACCACTCTCTAGCCTTGGCCATCCAGCCAGTTTGTAAATGGGCATCACATTGGCAAGTCTGCAGTTGTCTGGGGCCTCCTGTGTTGATCAGGAGTGCTGACACATGACAGACAGAGGCTTGGCAAGGACTTCTGCCAGCTTTCTCAGAACCCTTGGGTGGATCCCATCTGGCCCCACAGACCTRTGGATGTCCAAGTGGACTAACAAGTCACTGACTGTTTCCTTTTAGATTATGAGGGGTTTGTTCTGTACTCTATTGGCATCTTCCAGCTCTGAGGGCAAAGTACCTTGAGGATAATTGAACTGAGTGTTAAAGACTGAGGAAAAGAAGGCATTAAGTACCTCAGCTTTATCCTTATCCTTGGTGACAATATTCCATGTGCATCCAATAAAGAATGGAGATTCTCCGTGGCCCTCCTCTTCTTGGTAATATATTTGCAGAAGAATTTTTTGTTGTGTTTCTTTTGCAGCTGTTGCCAGATGGAGTTCAATCTGTGCTTTTGCTTTTCTGATTTCCTCCCTGTATACACTAGTGACTTCCTGGGACTATTTTATTTTATTTTATTTTATTTTATTTTATTTTATTTTATTTTATTTTATTTTATTTTATTTTATTTTATTTTATTTTATTTTTTTTTTTCCCTGGAGCCTCAGCAATAGGTCCCTATTCACCAGGCCAATCACCTTCCCCTCCGGCTCGTCTTTTGGCACCCAGAGATGGCCTGCTCTTATGCATTTAGGATTTCCTTCTTGAGGAGAATCCGGCCTTGCTGGACCCATTTGCTCTTCAGGGCTGGTGTTGGTAGATGGTAATATAACCTATAACTTCTGCGCARCACATTTAACAACTCTATCTCCTGAGATATATAGAACTGCAAATCCGTTTGGAAGGAAAAAGGATGAGGATTTTTCAGGCACCTTCTGCAAAAGTTCCTTCAATATGCGTTTTCTGTGTTATCTGCTTCTCTAGATTTTTTCTTTCAAAGCAGTAGACTAACAGTGAAAGTAGTAGACTAACATGCTCTTCAGTAAGCACAGGTTGGATAAATGCTTGTAAAAGTATCTGAGGTTATGGTATGAGACAGAATCTACAGTCTCCTCCAGGAAGATAAATGGTTAATGTAGGATATAGCAGGGCAGCAGATGAAAGGATGATGAAATGCAGCTGCAAGGGATAAATGCACTCAGGAGAAAGCAGTGAAGGATGGGGAATTGCCTAAAGAGGTGGGGGAAAGTACTTAGAGGAGTGTGATTAGAAGAATATTCTGTGAAGTTGAAGGACACATGAGCCTTTGAAAAAGGGGAGCAGGAAAATATTTCTTATATCAAGACAAAAGGATTAAGCTATATTTTGGGGGTCTGGTTGGAGGATGTCTGAATATGAAAGGGCCTTTTTTTTGCCTAGCATGGCTGTGTCTGGCAAGAAGGTCTTGGCACCTCTGCCTGTCTGCTGAGCAGTAGGGTTTGGGGAGGGGTACTCAAATCTCCCCTAGTTTCACAGATCTCTGTGGTCACAGTTTGCATTTGAGCTTGTTGATATTGGTTCTTTGATGGAAAGAAACAGATGCTTTTAGGGCATGATTCATCTGACCTATTTGAGACATCTGCTTTAGGAGATGAATCATGAGCTGCCCTAGAACTGCTTCTTTCTCTCCTTTGACTATAAAGAGAGTCCAGGGTGACTGGCTCAGATTTAAATATCTGGAAAACAGGTATCTTGATCTGGTCAGATAGAAATGGCCATGAAGAGCGCTATTAAGTTATAAAGTTAAGGTCTGAGCATCACTGCTGTGATAGCTCCAGGGCATGAGCATTTGTGGTCATTTCCTTCTCTTTATGGTTTGCCATAATATGTCTGCTTCTATATAGGATGCAGTCAGTGGGGACAGGGGCACACACATAGTTGCTTAGTGCCACATAATGTGTGTGGAGGTCTCTCCCTGGCTTCTGACAACTATTGCAGAAGTATTTGAGTCTCCAGTGGGGTCCTGCAGTCATATCTAGTCTGAGTATTTGCTTCTCTCTGAGCTTTTTGGGAAAACGAACAGCAAGACCCTCATGCATCTTTCCTAAGAATGAAATCCTTCCTAAGAATGAAATCTGACACACTAGCCTATTTTTTTTTTTTCTGTGTGTTGCAATGCCTCATTTGTGAAGGAGCTCACTAGCACTTTAGTCATTAGGAGCAATATTTTAAAATTTGGCTGTGGAAGGGATGAGGTTATCTTCATATTGGCTTTTTCTTAGCCCTGCAGAACTGTGTTCAGTTCTGCCTGAATTGCAAACGTCAGGGTACCTGCGATCACATAAGCTCAGTGTGAGCTTGTCAGTTTTCACGCAGTATTTGTAGAATTACATCACTGTGTCACAGTTTCCCAGCTGTGAAAGAAGGGTTGCTGTTGTAGCTCTCACCTGCAAGATAGCATGTGAAGCATTTGGTTATTATAAATGATGACAGCCTTCAAAAAGACCATGAGAAAAATAATGCTTCTTCCAGGGAATGATTTGAATCATCTGTCGTGAGATAGTGGGTTAAGCCTTGAACAATAAGCAAAAGAAGTGAAATGCTGAATAGCTCTTCAACAAATCTCATCAAATAAGTGTTATCAAGTTCCTCTACTTAATAAGGTCTTATGGGAAAAAAAATACATTTTAAAGCAATAGATGCTTTTAGTTCTGACAACTCCGTAAGGGTTGAGTATGAGCAAATGATGTAAGCAAACATAATATTTTTAAATAAACAATTTATGTGTTACATCATAATATTTTAAAAGTAGAATTTTTTTTGTTATATACCATGGATGTATATAGTATTTGAAAATATGAATTTGCCTCATTATTTGGTTTATATGTTGTGCTAAGTACTGCAATGTCTTTTCTAATCTTTGAGCATACACTTAATTCTTCGCACACATTTTAATTTCTTTGTAAGCTCAGCAGAAGCCAATCTTGGCATTTCTCCTTTTTCTACAGTATGAGTTTGGATAAGTGTCAATAGAAGGGATTTGACTGGAAGAACTAAGCAAATTTAGGACAAAATACAGATGTATCCTCTATATTTATTCTTTACATTTCCATTATAAGGATATAATCAGGGACTTTTTAAACAAGTATTACAATACTGTACTTGTAAATATAATGTTGTRTATTTACAATACTTGTATTGAAAATTTGATTCCTGAATTATAATTCTTTTATAATTTAGAAAATTTTTGACATGCTTTTTGTATTCTAATTTCCAATTATTTCGTAGTCAGAATTATAGACTTTTATATATGCACACTATCAATTTTTCAATTTCTTCCTTTAAAAAAAAAAAACAAAAACAACAAAAAAAACCCAAACCAACAACAGCTGAAGCACAAAAAAAGGAGGCCTAGGCCTTCACCATTAAGATTTTTTTTGTATTTTAGTCAATGTCCTGCATAAGTTCAGATACTGTGTTTTCAGATTTCTAGACAATCCTTATGATTCTAGGAGAGTTGAGTGGTTAAAGACTAGTGCCCGGGCATATATGCAGAACTGCACCCTAACAACCCAATTCAAATTAACTATCATTTTGGTCAACTAACTAGATATCCACTTGGAACTTAAAACCTGCCTTAATGCCAGGCTTATTTATTACCTCTATGTGTATATTTTACTCAACTTCCGTGCTGGAGGTTGTAGATCATCTTTAATGATTCTTCTAGTTTTATGTTTCTGTGGTACTTTGAGGTGAAGGAAGACAAAGGAAAAGGGAATGATGCAAATCAGTTCTGTGCTGTCTTGTTCACTAAAGTCTGGCTTATTCTAGCTCAAAGAGCTCCTATTCTAGTAACAGGATTAGGAGAAAACATGATTATTTTATTACATTAAACTCTTGATTTTTTTTTTTTTTTTGAGTTAATATTCATCATTTTTCTTCTGGGAAGTGTATAGGCTCTCAGTCAAAGAGTTATGTTAACTCTCCTGAGATAGTTTTTTAGTGTGAAAATTGTTATCTCTGAGGACAAGCAWAGCCAGTCAGGTTACTCTAGTCGCTGATGGCCTGGATGTTCACTCAAAGCAGTCCACTCATGACTGGTTTTTGAGTGATTTCCTTACGACTTAAATATACAATGTCAGCTTGTTTTTATATCTATCTATACAAAAAAAATATAGAAATGTGCCCTTGGAGGTACTTAAGATATGCTTTGAGGTGTTAAAGTATAACAATGCTGACAAATTCATCAGGGTAAGTAGAGAGGGTGAAGAGGTGATTTAGGGCATAGTTCCCCATGGAAAACAGTAACAGAGTGCATAACAGTTTAGTGCCTTAGAAAATCTTTGCCATTGTAAACCCTGAGCACTGGAGGAAAATCGGTAAAAATACATCCCAGGCCTACAGGAGCAACCAGTTGCTGTGGCTGCATTTGTGAGGACAAGCGATTTTGTAGATTTTTGGTACCTTCCTCCCTTATGGTGTGAGCATGTAACCTGAAAGTACATGTTCAGCAGAAATATCATTAACTTCAACAGGTAGAAGTATGAGTTTTAATTGCCCTTCTGTGGGACACAGGGACAGCTCCTTTCTTTTTGTCTTTTTTCTGTTGAAGTGTTTCCTTATTTGAAAGCAATATGAAAGCAATCACTGTGCTCACTGTATGAGAATGGGGGCATAATAATAGCTTTATAGGTATAAATGTCAAAATGCTATTAGTAGCTGAGAATGTTGTTTTGTCAATTTGATCCTGTGTGGAACAACCCAATTTTTATTAATATCATTTGCTTAATGTTACACATTCACCAAATTAATAGCCATTTAAATTTCCTATGCATTTTATTTCTTGAATAGAAACAGTTTTGCCTGTCAGATGTCATRTTATTAAAGAACATTAGTTAAATTAAAATTGCACCTAGGCTTGAGTTTTCCCAACACTTAATGGACTTCTTTTGCAGTTTACTTGCAAGTGCTTGCCTACTAACAAGATTAAAGGCACATTAAGAAAAGCATATTTGCAGGGGGGAAATTGCARGCTTAAAGAATAAAACTGCTTTGAGTTGCACATCTCTCAAGTCATAAATTTATTACATGAAGAAAAGGAATCAGCTCTTCTGTCATTGTTGCTCAAGTATGGAAAGGCCATAGGGAGCAGGAAAGGCTCCTTGCCTGGGGGCCTCAGGAACAAGGAGCGTAAATTTGGTGTAGTTCAGATAACTCCTTCAGACAGCAGAGTAACTTTCCACAATATGAGGGTATTGTTTTCCCAATTGTCAAGGTCTCAGGAGACTTCATCAATATTTATAAAATAACTTCAGATGTTTTTGTGGAAGGTACTTTGTAATGTAATAATGTGGAACAAGCCATCTTCTCTCCCTTTATCCCATGCCACAAACAAATATTTCTGCCCAGGGAGTGAGAAATTTCCGTAACTTTAAGACATTTTTTTCCTTATAAAAACAGCCATATCATAACTGTCATGGGATAGTAAAGAAGAACTGCACAGATAAATATAACAGTCTGAGTTAGGCCTGAATCAAAGACCAAAATGAACTAGCTTTTGATTAACTATATATCCTTTAGCTTCTTGTTCCTCTTCTTTGGCCTAAGCTCTACTTGAATTTCTTTTACTATGGTTTCTGGTTCACTCCACACATAATTGAAAATAGAAATCCCAAGAAAAATGGCTTGAATTACCACCTCATGCATGAGAGTATCCCAGTGTGCCTCACCTACAAGTTGGTCAGCTGAACACCTGGCTGTTTTCTGATGATTTTTTTTTTAATCATTGTGCCAGTTGTCATCTTGTCACCCAGTCCTGGTTTCAAACTAAGCATAGTAAGACTTACARTCTTCTCTTTGTTTTAGCCTTGTTTTCTCTAGGTCATTGAGAATCATTTTCTCAGCTACCTATTGCGTTAACTTCTTTGAATGGGATCAAACTATGAAGCTGTGGTGTAGGAGACTGTCACTAGTAACTGTATTTCAGGTTTTGTTTCTTATAAAAGGAGTGATTCAAGATAATTTTGTCCTGCTTCAATGTGAAGCTAAATGAGCACTTTTTAAAAGTGTCATTTTATGTTAAAAACAATGGGAAAAACAAAGGCAAGTGACAAAGGTAAATATCACTCAGTGCCCTTTAGTCATAACAGAGAAGCTCAAATCAAAAACTGTACTCTGGATTTTCAAAGAAGTCAAAAGAAGGAAAATTAGATTTTAATTTTGCATCCTGGATCACAAACTTGCATAAGAATGGTATTGCTAAAAGTGGATGACACTCTTCTACTCATTGTCAATGCATTTTTTAAAGGAGAGGGTTGTCCAGATTGTACTTCAATAAAATTGAAGTCTTATTTTTAGAATTCTTTTTTCTTTTCTTACAAATATACATATTCTAAATATGCTGGTAGACAGAACAGCACTTTGCAAGTTGTCAGATTAATTTTTATTAATGCAGTCAGAAAGGTGTCCTGCTTTTATTGAGGAAAAGGGAGAACAGAACTTATGTTTCCATCCTAAATATTTATAAACTGATTATAGGATGAACCTTTATCTTGCTAAAGTCCTATATATAATAGTAAATTCACTCATTGTAAGTGACCACACTTTTTGGGGGAGAACTCTTTGTATGCTTATTTTTCTAAACTGTACTTGAGGGACAATATTTTCATAGTTTTCATTGCTGGGCAAACAGCAACCTTCTATAGTCAAATAGTAAAAGAAAATACATATTGACCAGCTGTGAGAAGTCTGAAAATCTTCCCATTTGGGCTAAATTAGGCTTTGTACTGGTTCATATGGGACAAACCCAGGAAGGATTGACTGCTGGATAAGCATAACCCCAAAATGCACGTGCAGCAGCACTTCTACTTTGCCAAGCAGGCACAGCAGATTAGCCCTAAACCACTCTTCTGGTTCCAGGAAGCAAAAGTGGTACTGTTATTAACAGATATTGGAAGTCAGTGCCAAAGTGAATAATTTTGAACACTTAGAAAGTAATAATATTGTCCTGAATAATTTTGAACACTTAGAAAGTAATAATATTGTCCTGATGAGAAAAAAAAAAGTCATTAAAGCTAAACAATACCTTTATGAGAGTGGAAGATCCCTATATCTCCCTATAAAATTAAAAGATTCATAAGCATTCATTTCTCTGAGGGTAGGACTGAGCTGTACATTGCAGAGGGAGTTCTGTTGCCAGCCAATGTGAATATTTCCTGTGTTCATGTAGATTAAATTATTAAGCTACTCTCACAACATTAACTCAGTGGCCATATTTTTAAATTTCCTCTTGTTGTAACCATTTGCTCAAAATATCAGCTGAATTCCACTCTGTAGTATTTTTTTATCTCAACAGAAGTGGTTTCATGTCTTTTGTGATGTATCATACATATGTCTTGCAACATTTAATATGAATGAAATTCAGATCTATTTTTTCACTTTTTTATTTTCAGGAGAGAAAAGCAGTCTCAAAGATTAATTTGGTAGCATAGGGAATTGATACAATTTGTTATCTAACATCTATAATGGCCTCTGATAGTCAGCTGAAGCACTTTGGAAGGCAGGACAAATATACTGTAAACCTTTTCACAAATTCTTCTGAATTTCAGTGGTCAAATTTCAGTGGAGACTTTCTTTTGATGTTTCCAAGTTGATTGGCTAAGGATCTTGAAATTTTGAAATGAAATAGATATAAACATTTTCCTTTAGGTGTTTCAGTTATTTTTAATATTCCTACCTTTTTCAACACCAAAAAAAGAAATCTGAAAACTATTACTACACTAAGCTGAATGTATTGTTAGATACCTAGTGCCTTAAAAATATGCCTTTTTTTTGGTACTTTTCCTACTATCAAATATGAGCAGTCTGTCTTATGGTAGGGAAAATTGAACAAAAGTTATTTTAAGTTTCACCTCTGTATTCTTGAATTATTACTTGGTTAGGATTTACTTCTTTCAGTTGCTAAATCATGTTTCCTCTGTCTTCTTATAAAAGGGCCCACACAGGACAGATGGTGACTTTTTCCCCTTTTGTGCAATTATTTTCTTCCATACAAATGTAAAATTTTGAAAGATATTTTATAAAATCATTTATAGTTAACTAGGACATTAATGAATGCTTTCTCTCTCCCTCACTTTTTCTCTCTCTTTTTTTTTAATTTCCAGTTAGCATGAAATGTGACCTATAAAGCCCAAGGCAGAGAAACAGAGCAATGAAAACAATTGCTGAGGTCAACAGATAATTATCATCAGTATGTAAAGACAGACTTGTCCGTCTTGTAAAGGTGTCTTACAGAAAGGCATCAAGATGGCCTCTAGCTTGCTTTCAGAAGAGTTTTACTGAGAGTACATAAGCACTCTTGAAAGAGCTGCTTTTCATTCTTTTTTTCTGCAATACTCTCACAAGAATGGACAACATATTTTGGGTGGATATGAAATAGCAAGTGATTACTTTTGTATCTTGTGCACCTTGCCTACTGGGAGCTTGTGATGGGGCTGTCCTAAGTAATCCTTCTTCCTCCAAGCAGTTACTGCCTTCACCTTTCTGCATTTCCACTTCCTCCTCTCTTGGTCCATATTCAGGTAGCATAAAGAGACTTCAACTATAGTAAGAGGGAAAAAGAGGGCCATCATTTGCTGTGCTGGTTAAGGCTTTGCTTGATGTTTTAGGTCGCTGTGCTTTCTGCTCTTGACTAAGCTGGTGTTAAGGACTGGTGCATACAGTTCAACGAGATAAGTAGCCCCAATCAAGCACTTCCGTGTCCACAGCCGGCCACAGCTGGCCTGCCATGTCCGGTTGATTGGTTCATCTCTGGTTTCAAGAGCCTTGTCTACTACAGTTTAAACACCATAGACACAGCAGAGTAATGCAGAAGCCCCTGGAATAGACCCGTGATGGAGGTATAAAACTTTACATGCAGTGTGGGGGGAAGTGGGTATACTGAGCTCATGGATATACTGGGGGGAGTTCCAGCTTCTAAGGGGAATGTGGGTCAGCAGTGCTAGTGCTCATTGCTAAAAGGGAGTATTCTTCAGTTCTCCATGCTTTTCTTACTCTGAAACCATCCTACTCATTATTTTTAGAGTAAAACCTCCGTTTTTTTTCCTATTCCTGCAGGCATCTGCAATAGTTTGTGCAAAACAGGTTAACCTTCAAGTTAATGTAGTCTCCCATGACTGAAATTAACTCTGTGCTGCAAGGTTTCCAGACAAGAGAATATTGACATGGATTAGAATATAATAATTCTATGAGTTAAAAGATGTTTATGGAGAATTTTACTCATGTTTTAACATAGTTCTTCCCTAGTTTGTGTCATCAGCACCTAGGCTTATATAAACAGAAGGAAGTGGGCGGTGGAGAGGTATCACCTGCATCATTCAAAACAATTGCTGCAGCTTTAAAATGTTTCATCTTTCAGTGTAGTAATCAGTATCAGGCAGATTTGATATTCTCAGGTGAAAATATATTTGCCTGAAATTATAACAATCTTAATATATTTGAATGCCTTCCATACTATCTCTTACAAAATATACATAGAAACTTAAGCTGTAAATGCTCCACCATGTTTTTCTTTTGYTGTGGAAGTCTTTTACCTCAGGCTTTTACATATATTGATAATACTTAATCATGTTATAATTGCCTTATATGAAGCATATGTATATTTTTCTTAAGATAAATTTCACTGTTGAATTCATCTCAGACTAATATATTAGGAGAATAATATAATGTTCAATACAGAAGTGAAACAGGATTTGCAATAGGTTGTCTGAAGCCAAGGATTCCAGAATTCATATAGAGGCATCAAAATAAAATGGGACAGAAATTTCTCTATTCTCAGTAGATGAGGAATGTTGGATAGTGTGTGTAACCTTGAGAGTTTCTTATCAGTAAATATTTCTGAAGCCCTCAGCTGCATGAACATGGACCTGCAAACATTAAACAAGTATCCTTACAACAGACAGCTGTCAATGTGAGAGGGTGACTCATGCAGAAGTGCTGGCTTAAAACTATTGAGCAGTGTCCTGGCATTTGGAGAGCCATGCTGAGACTGAGGTCCCCAGGCTCAGTTTTGTGCCTTGTGCAGTTTGGGCTCTGCAGGCATCTCCTTCTCCCCTGCATAGGAGGTTGATCTCAGTTTAGGATGATTTAGGCTCCTGAAGTTACATTACAGCAGAAAGTGCCCAGCATGCAGTGCCCAAATAATGGCTTAACTAGCAAGAGTATAGTTATATGCCTTCTACAACCTATGCTAATTAACTCAAAGCTAGCTCACAGATGTTTATATGTCCTTTATTTATAGTTTTGTCATGTAGCACTGATCTATCTTGTCATATAGTATTATGGTTATTTTACAAATGGAGTTGCARGGTGCAGGAAAATTAGAAAGGTTTTTCATCTAGACAGAGGAGTTTCAATGCAGGTTCATAGTCTTTACCTAAGAGATCATCTCTCTTTTTCAAATTTATTGTGTAGTCCAGTGTGGAGAACCTAATCCAGAATCTAAATAGAGATCCTAATTAATAGGATAGATAATTTCCCTTATAAATATAATTAGAAAATACCTTTTAGTTTCTTATGCTAAAAATGATTATAGTCACTAAGGAATCACTACACTAAGGAGTGTAGTAACTAACATAGTGCAGAAGTTAAAAAGGAACTTTTCATATTACAAGATGGAGAAATGGAGTTGCTATAATAAGATACAGAATTAGAAAAAGAAAATGATTGCTGTGAGCTGTCTGAGTATTTAGCAGATTGTCCTTTTCAATTGATATGCTTAACTGAATCTTCTAGAGAATAATTGATAGGGAAACTGCTGTATAGTTTTCATACAAATGTGTGCTGATTTTGACTAGCTGTGCATTATATTTTATTTTAATGGARTCATAAAAGCAGTATGGTGCAGGATCTCACTGAAACCTGGAGCAACTACAAGAAATATATATTTGTTATTAATCTATAGCACATTGTTTTTGCCTAATCACACATATTGTCATTTCTAATGTGTTGGGGTAGAAAGACGATAACTTGCACATAGGAACGCTGGGGTTAATTTTAAATTGTGCAGTGCCTATTACTAGGAGATTTAGAGGGTGACTTGTAGACTTGGAGATTTTTAGTTGAAGGGAAAGGTGGGAAAAGCAGGATCAAATGACATTTTACCATCTATTATGAACCATTCCAGATGGAATGGTTGTCTGCTATTGTGTTGAGAAATGTACTACAACATGGACTTAAAAAAACAAAACAAAACAAAACAAAACCCCTCAAAAACAGTAAATGATTAGTTATATTTTGAGGTAGTTTCTGGTTATCTGTCATTTTGTTTACACAGGGTGAGCATGAGATTTTTTTGAACGGGAAGCCATTAAGTTTCTATGTGATGTTTAATCTTGGATCTGGTCCTTAAAATAACTTCTCTGTTGTGAGCTATGTCTTAAGTTGTGTCCTATCTCCTAGTAAAGGAAGTAGGTAGCTCTATTTTGGCAGGTGGGTAACAAAATTATGAGAGCAAACAACTGCAGTTGGAGAATCTCATGCTTGTGAGGAATGATTAGGTGCAGATATAAAACACTTTAATAAAGCCTATGTTTTAATCTACATTTATATGACCAGAACTGAAAAACTTAGCACAAAGAATATGCTTTATGAAGACCATTTATGTTCTTTATGTTTTATGCTTTATGTTAAAATTAGTGGAATTATAAAGTTGGTGGTGGGTGAGGCAGAAGCCTTTGTATTTGTGCTGAAATGATGTATAGAAAGACCTATCATTTCCTTACTTACTACAAATAACATGCAGCTGCAGTATTAGTGGTGGAATAATGTAAAATCAGCTGGAATTGTAGCGGATCCTGCTTGCTGCAAGCATTATTATTATTATTATTACTATTATTATGATGATGATTATTTAGGTGAGGTTAGGCTTGGTACTGAAGGAAGGGAGGAGTCGTGGCAGCTCAGCCCAAAATTTGTTTCAGTTATCATGAAGTCAGCCCTGAAATTAATTCAGTTACTTTTCCAGGGAAGTCTTTCTGTTTCTCTCTGGGCTTTGCTTTGGTTATTTATGCTGCCTTTGCAAATCCAGCAGGGAACTTATACCAGGGTTCTTGACTTTGAGCAAGTTGCTCAGAGGTCGTCAGACCAGAGGTGTCACCATGAATCATATGAAAATAGAGGAAGGTGCAAGTCCATGTGTAGCCTAAGTGGATCTAAGACCATGCTGCAGCCAAAGGAGATATGGCCACATAGACATCAGCCTACCAAGGGATGAAACCTTCATAAGATGGAGCAAAAAATAGCATGGCCCAGGGCAGTCATCTCACTGCTCTGTCTGAAAGCACTCCCAGTAGTGATTTGTGGTTAGATCTGCCACTAGTTAGCCGCATTTACTGCATGCTTGTAATATGGATATAGGGAGCTGGCTTGAAGTTGTAAATTCACATCTGCCTCCTCTGCTTTCTTTTATAGACAGGTTTTAAGCTTATTACAAGCAGCCATTTTGAAAGAAGACAGAGCAATGTGTGCTTTCCTGGTCTGCTGCAAATTTACATTTGCAAAAGCTTTTAAATCTTGGATGAAAGGCAAATTTTACATCCACAAAAACTTTTATTGATTATAAAACTGAGGATTTGGGGAAGAGGGGAATTAATCTGAGAATTGACTATTATTTTAATTGGGTTTATTACAACATACTCATTTTTAATGCATAGAAAGTGAAATCCTTGTTAATCTTTATGTTGTTTTCTAAAGAGTTATGCCATAGTTTTCCTAGTAGCTGACTTCATTAAGTGTACTTGAGCTTTAAATTACAAAGCAGATAGGCAAATGTAGCAATAAATTTCTTAGTGGGATCACCCACCTCTCTCTTTGAAATCCCAGGCTTTGATAGTGTTTTTCCAAACTTAATGTTTTAAAAAGTGTCACTTGCAACAATGTGTAAAGGAAGCTGACAATAATAATCTGAAATGCTATCCTTTTTTTTCTTGCAAGCCCATGAATGTTTGCTGGATATGGAGAAATACAGTTCAAGGCTCTGTGATAGARCATCTGGAAATATCTTCTACTTAGGACTTCTGAAAGCTGATGTTTTAGCTTACTGAACACCTAATAATTGCATTAAACACCTTCCTCTTCCTATAACTGTTCTTTCCCCAGCCTGTTATTTTTAATGTTTTGCCTGCTAATTTTATATTTGCATCATAAGTTTCATGGAGTTTTTTGTGTCAAAGAAGAGCAGGATACAAAGTAATTGACTTTTTCTTGATTAATTTTGCATTTTAGTCATCTGACATATTTGATGTATTTAAATTTTGTTCAAAATGATAGGATAACAGCTCAGTGAGTGCTGGTATAATTACTCTTTTTCTTGCAGACTGTAATCCAAAAAATGTAACTTTTCCTGAGTCATAGATACACCGAGTGTTCAAGAACTCATTTTAAACCCCAATCAATTTGAAATATGACATGGAAAAGAACACATGAAAAAAAGATGAGATTATATGAAAATCCACTTCTGAGGGTTTTCCTCTTAAATATTTCTCATGCTATCAGAATAGGTAAACTTTTTGATTTCATATTCCTGAGGATTGTCAAAATAAAAAATTAACATGAAATAAATTATTGAGAATAATTTTTGTGGACAGGAGGTTAAAAAAATGTGTAGAAGTGAGAAAACTTTTTTTTCCTCTGGACTTTCTTTTTTAAGGAATCAAAGTCTACCATTTTATTTTATTTTATTTTATTTTATTTTATTTTATTCACTTTATTCTTACCTCAAGACTGGAGGGACAGGGTAGACTGAAGACAGGTTAATTGCTTTCAAGATGATGTTATTTGCCACTTCCACAATAGATTTTTGAATATGAAAACAGAAGATGAATACTTGCTACTTGAGCTCAAATCTGGATGGTGAAATGGCTCCTAACTGAGTACTGAAGACCAATAGAACGGCAAGGAAGATCTAGAAGAACTTTTCCTCAGACTCTGGAAACTCTGTGAATGYCTCAGTTTTCTGGGACTATTTTTTCTGAATAATCCTAGTAATACATGCTTTTTAGTTACCCTCAACAATAGGAACAATGGAAATGTTAAAAAATAAGAAATGATTTTTCTGTATGTAGAACTGTAACATTTCTCTTGTTTCAGCTCTTTCAGTTACCATCACCTTCCTTTTTCACTTCGCCTTGGTATGGCACAGGCCATGCCCCGTGGGGATGGTGTGGACTGAGCTTGGAGGTCTGATGGTGTTGGAGGCTGATCTGGAAGGGCATGGAGAATGGAGAGCCCAGGGCAATTGTGGGACAAAAGTACTTTTCTCAAGTAGTTGTCCAATACCCGRTCTGTCACTGATAGGCTGTTTTCTGTAGCAGCTGGTGATTTTTCTGCAAAAAGTTTAAATGGGTTTTGATAACTTCCTAAGGCAAAAACAGTATCTCTCAAAGGAATTTATAAGCTATATCTAATGAGGGTTTGCATAGCACAGACCTGGCATTTCCAAAGAAAGGGTCCAAGAGCTGTCCAGCTGTGAAGAAGTCTTGTAAATGTGCAGAATCGCCATTGAACTCCTTTGTTAGCGGAATGAACACCCTAAGAAAGGAGTGAATTTTGGCAGTCAAAATATTTTGATCTTTTAGTAAGTTGAAAGAACCACTTCTTCTTGCTTTGTATGAATATATTGAACAGCYGTGCTTAAAATCTTATTTTTAAAAGAAATTTAAAATGAAGTTGTTATAGTAGAGATTCTGTAGGGGGAAAGGGGACATAATTTATTCTCTGTTACAATCTTCTTTGACAGGTAAGAGAGGTATTAGTGTTTTATTGATTTGAGATTTAGGATGGTGGTACAAAACCAAATCTGTTCTAGCAGTTTGCAAGGTACTGCCTTGTGTTCATTTGGTGTGTGTCTTAGTTCAAATTATTTCTGCAATGAATATGAAACAGAAAATAAATAGGACAGTGGTTTCTTTCTCATCTGTTCTTTCATAGCCTGAAATTTGGATAAGAATCTTTTCATGACTTTCTGTGGTATAATAATCCTGTAGGTATATTTGAAATGTTCTGAAATGGAAAAAGCAAACTTCTTTTTGTTCTGCTAAGACATAGTTGATGACTTTGAATGATTGAAAAATGGTTATTTCTCCTGAGTAGGGAGCAGAAACTTTCATTCATTCACCAGTTGATTTTTAAACAGCTTTTGGTGTCAATTTTTAGAAAAACAACAACAACCAAAAGTTTTATAGTTCAGATTCCAGTGAAAGAATAAATGTTTCAACCKCAGAAAAAAATCAATTATTGTAATGGCTAACAAATTCTGAAGCAAAGAGTAAAAATGTAACAAGGCAGTTTAGAAATTTGATTTTGAATTTACTGGGCCCTTGAATATGTGCTTTTCTTCTTTTTATTTTTTTTGCCTGCAATGTGGAGGAGAAACTTCATTCACAACACTCTATGAGAAGTTAAATTCACTCATGTCTCTCAAAAGTTTTCAAGGAAGATGTTTTTGAGGCTTAAGATTTAYCCCTTTTCCTTGGGTGTGCCCAAACTACTTGGGCAGAATCAACTTTCATGAATGAATATGAAGCAGGTTACTTTGGTGTTTCACTCCTCTGAACTGCATCCCTGTTCCAGTGCCCAAGGGTGCGGAATTGCTGAAAGGCAGGACCACACTTGTACACTTAYATGACCTCACTCTTTCTGCTGCCCCAGGCCACAGTCCCAAGGAGCATTTGATCTGTGCCAAAATTGTAACTGCAACTGCTTTGCATAAAGCAACTTATTCAAAATAACTGTCTGGAGAGCAGTTTCCTCAGGGAAGTGCCTCATCAAGGCTTTGTTAAGAGCCACCCTGGCAGTAACATGAGCATTCAGTGTCCGAGTGGCTGGATGCTGCTACGTAACTACGTTACTTGAATGGACAGGCTTTGCAGCGATGCGTCTTTTTTTTCCTTCCTAAGCTACAAATTGYCCTTGAATGAGTAAGTAACTTTAACATCTGAGAAACTCAAGTAAAAACACATGCGTGATTCACCTACAAGAAGATTTCTCATTGTTTAGAAGAAGAAACTAATTGTTTCTGAATTAGAAAATAAGTCAAATGTGACTGATTCATCTGACTTGACATTCAGGCAGCTGTTTTAAAGGCACTTGACTGAAATTGTCATGACCAGAGTATTACTCAGKTGTGAAAATAGTCTATAATCCATCCTTGTCCCATTTTCTTGTAATTTTCAGGAAAAAAATGGATTTATTTTTGAGGTAATTTGTATCTTGTTTGGTTGGAATTAGTGCTTTGCCTGATTTACCTCTTCTGCAAACTCTTTTGCTCAAATCAATATTTGCCAATTTATTCTCCAAGGTGCTGAGTGCTCCTGTGAGATCCTCAGGTCTTGAAGGCACTGCTGACATTCACACTTCGCAAAATTTAGGTCTGATTGCGCTTCTATTGTCTTCAGATTTTGATTTCTGAATCTGGAGCCTGTCTGCATGAGGAATCTGTCATTTTTTAATATTATTCTGTTTTATTTTTTCTGTGTACTGTTGCTTAGCAAGCATTTGAAACTTGCAGGTGAAGGATTAGCCTATGTTTATTTTGAGGTCCTTTCGCAGTCTTCCCCCAAGAGCTGTTTACACTGTTTGTCTTCCTTTGCCAGAGCAACAATAGTAAAGTCATCCATGTCTCACTCTTGCAATATTTGGTTGCCTGTTGATTGTACTGAAGACTGATATATGCAAAATAACAAGCAACATTTATTCCTGCAGAGCAGTCAGATTCAATTTATGTTAGTTAAAACAAACAGATCTTTACCTTCATACACTAAAGGCAACATAAGAGAAGAAATAATCAGTAAACTGTCACATGGGTCACACGAAATAACATAGAATCACAGAATAACATAGAATATTCAAGGTTGGAAGGGACCTCTAGAGATCATCTAGTCCAACCTTCYTGYTCAAGCAGGGACACCTACAGCATGTGACACAGGGTGGCATCCAGCGGATTTTCAAGACCTCCAGAGAAGGAGACTCCACGACCTCCCTGGGCAGCTCTATTACCCTCACAGTAAAGAAGTTCTTCCTCACTTGGAGATGAAACTTCCTGTGTTTCAGTTGATGCTCATTTCCCCTTGTCCTGTCGCTGGCCAATGATCAATGATCAACAATGATCGCAGAATAAAGTCTCAAGGTTTGGTTCCAAAGTTCTTCAACTGCAAATTGTCTCCCAAACTATGAGCCACTGGGTATGTGAAGGATTGTACTATGACACCTGCAAATAGGAAAGAATCAGTTATTTAAGGCTTTATGATCTTTGTTACCCAACTGGCCTAGCAGAAGTTAAAACCACACTTTCCTATTTTCCTGTGGATGCCTTTGGCTTGAATTAGCTATATTATCCTGTTATGTATCTTAGAGGATCTGGGTCTTCAAGATGGATAGCAGTTAGGTTGAACCAAGAGAAGAGGAAGTTTTACTGCATAGTAATGAAATAAAATGGAAAAAGATTTTCAGAAATTAAAAACTGAAGGAAAGCTCACACTGTGGGAGTATAGATGATTCTATGGTTTCAACTAGTGGAATGTTTAAAACTTCTATTTAATGTGAAAATCTAATAACCAGTGCCTGTGAAGGTGCACATTTAATGAAAACCAAATAGGAATATTTCATGGTGTAAGTATACTCAAAAGATACTGAACTGTGATGCCGAAATTCAAAGAGATTAGGGATATGTAAAAGACTATACTTTATGTGCTTTGGTATAATCCTGTAAAGTTACAGTTGTAACATAGGCTGCTGAAAGGGTAAGCAATCCAGGATGTTTCTGTGCATAATACATTTGCTAGAGCACCCCAATGATTTTTTGTATCAYCTGCTACACGAAACGAGAAAGAATTGGTCTGGGATCTGATAATCCAAGGCAGTGTTGACTTTAACAATGATGAAAGGATGGAGTCTCTTCCTCAGAGAGTGAGGAAGCCAAAAAGCAGAGTACAGACCCCAGACAATAGGTCTGCAAATTTTGGCTTCTTCAGTCAATTGGTGGAACACCAAGGGAAGCATCGAAAAAGCTYGATAGAGCTGGCAAGTTGTTAATATCAATATTCTTCAAGCACGAGAATACTCCATCTAGATTCTCAGGAAAACAAATCAGTATAGTAGGTATATAAGGAGATATAAGTCCAGCTAAAAGCTCATTAATGAGCTTTAGTCCCTCCAAAATTAAAAAAAAAAAAAAAAAAAAAAAAAAAAAAAGCAGCAGATGGAAGCAAGGATGGAAGGATGGGTTACAAAAAGGACTATAGAATCACTGCCCAGACATTGATTCTGTGATGAATGAGGTTAAGAAAGTCAAAGCTCAGAGCTGAACATGTTAAGGAAGCCCAAGTAAATAATAAATTAGTAGGAAAAGGTTAAACAGTGTGGGCCCACTGCTGAGTGGGGTGCTTTAAAAATAGCAGACACATRTAGGGCTGAGCTACTGAATGTCTTTGCCTTCTCCACCTCAAGGTGGTGGAGAATGACCAGCAGTGATCTATAATTATGTCAGGCTTTATTTGGGAGAACTCAACTCATACAAATACATGGATCAGATGGTTGCATCCAGGCTACTGAAAGAGCTGACTGATGTTTTTGGAGGCAACTGTGTCTCTTTAAAATGTTACTATGATCAGGAACGGTCTCCAAAGAATAGAGAAAGGCAGATATTGAACCTATCCTCAAAAAAAATGAAAGGATGAACTGGAGACAGCCTTACGGGAAAATTTCCTAGGAAAATCATGAGAAAGTTTTTTGGAACATGTTTCTGGGCGCATAATGAAGGTTGTGATGCTGGAAATTAGCATGCTCTATCAAGGGTAAATCACTCCTTGACTGTGTTTTATGATAAAATGTCTGGGTTTGTAGAATAGGAGAGAGCTGTGAATGTCATTTACCTTGACTTTAGTGAAACTTTCAACACCATCTGCCACAGTATTTTTCTATCCAAGTTAGGACTTTACAGACTAGATTGAGGAACTGCTAGATGTATGAAAAAATGTTGGATAGACAGTCTAAAGCTACCTAGAGACCAGTTGTAAGTCCAGTATCTCAGAGGTCTGTTCTGGATCTTATCTTTTCATGTATTTATCCATGACCTAGAGGAGAAGAGAAAGATGCCATCAACAAAAGGAGAGTCAGTGTTTTTGGAAGTAGGGCTGTCATTCAGAGAGACAGGGAGAAGGAATGAGTCAATAGCAATATCATGAAATTAAAGAAGGATGAATTTGAAATCCTACAGCTGGAACAGGTCAGTCCCACATTACAATTCAGGCTGGCAGTGCACAGGCTGGGGATCAGCTCTGTGGAAAAGATCACTTGTGCTCTGACACTTTGCTGGGCATGAGCCAGCAGAGTTCTCTGGCATTGGAGGTGGCCAACAGCATCCAGGACAATAGCAGCRGGAGCATTAACAGGAGATCAAGGGCAGTAATTAGCCCCCTCTACTTGGCATTACATCTGTAATACAATGTGCAGTTTTTACCTCTTCAAAATACAGGTGTTGATAAATCTGATAAATAGATGTTGATAAATCTGAGTTGAGTGAAGGCCCACTAAGTGCTGCAAGGCTGCAGCACTTACCCTGTGAGGAGAGGCGGAAGCAAAAGGACTTGTCCTGCCTGGGACAGAGATGGACTTGAGAGCAYCTCACAGCAGCCAATAAATATAAGGTGAAAACTGAAAAATGAGGCTTCGAGGTGCACAGTAAGTGAAAAAAAAGAAGCAGTGGCAATAAACTGAAAAATGAGAGGTTCTAGATAGATAACAGAAAAAAAAAATCACTACAAGGACGGCTGGGCACCGAAACAGGTTGCTCAGAGAAATTGTGCAGGCTCCATCCTCAGAGGTTTTCAAAACACATTTGGTTAAACCTGGTCTGATCTCATAGCTGACCCTGCAATGAGCAGAAGGTCAGAGTAGAATTGTCCTGATGTCCCTTCCACTCTGAATGGTTCTGTAGTTAAACAGCAATAAGATTATATTTCTTTTTCTACAGAATGTCAGCATGTTAAGTAATGTAGTGATTTTTTTTCTTGCAATTCAGACAGGATTGTGAAACTGGGAGGTGGGGGAGTGGGGTATCTTTGTTATGTCTTCTTTCAGGAGTTTCAACATCAGTATCAATAAGCAGTGGGTATGAAGAGGCAGAATACACAAAGAGATTAAAATGTGTATTCTAAATTGGTGGTGTCTACTTTTGGTTTCAGTACACTGTAGAGTAATTTGCATAAGAACTGCAGCCCTTACTCTTCAATTTCTTGGAGGTAAACTGATTCTAGTGTGATTATACTCCATTGCATACAGTGTTTAATGTTTTCTTGACTGATTGTTCTGACAGAAATTTCTTATGTATTCATACTAAAAAAAAAAAAAGGTGGGGAGGGAGGGTGATGATGAGAGTAGCTTGAATTAGCAGCCTTCCAAACAACAAAATCATACAACATGTGGGTTGCTTTCTTCTTTCCTTAGTCTTCTGATAGAACTTGTATCTTCTGAAGAGAGAGAGARAAAAAAATCTTGTAACTGTGTTTTGCAAATATGAGAATCTGTGAAGTGGTTTAAATTACCAACTATTGGCTTGATTCTGAAACCTTAATTCAAGCACATGCTTGGTTAGTCATACAAATATTACCAAGAAAGTCAGCAGCCTATTCTCAGGCGTCAGTTTTTTATAACTGACTATGATGYGATGAACAATTTAAGATATTTTGGGTTGATCTGAATAGTAGAATGATAATTATACCTAGCATGGTTGTGTGGTTGCCGGTTTCTTGTTAGCATTTGCAATCTAAATTTATGTAAGTGCTTTGAAAGCACAGAYTATTCTGGTATAAAAGAGGTGCATACTACCAAAATTCAAGGTAATTTTATGGAGAATTTAAGGTATCATAATGAACATTGCTCTACCATCTACTTTCCATTAAATCAGATGAAATCTAAAAGGACCAAGGGCCTAATCTGGTATATATGTATTTGCCTTAGATCTGCCCACAAGTGTCCCTTGAGGCACGCTGAAAGATTTGATAAGCAAACCTTGCCAGATGGCTAATGCTTGAAGGAAACATTTTGCTACAAATATTGTAAAGTGCAGCAATTTTAAAACATAACAGCATTTTACAAGCACAGGACTGCTCTGTACTTATACATCTTTTTCTGCATCATCATCTGGAGTGGGGGCAGAGGGCTGAGYTGGCTTTTCAAATGCACTCAGTAAGGCTAACCTTTGCATACACACTGGTGTTATGATTGAATTAAAAGGTGACCAAAAATGCATTAGGACCACCCTGTAGGAAATTAGGATATTTCTAGGCTGCAGGTTCCTCTCCATAATATAGATGTATGAGATTTTGGAGAGGAAAAAAAAAAAAAAGGAGGCAATCCAGCCAAAAAAAAAGAAAGGGAAAAATGGCAAAGCTGTTACTGTTGCATTGACATGATGCTGCCTGCACTGTGAGGGAGGACAGGAGCTGGAGCTAAATATCAGCTGGTGGTAGCTGAAAATGCTGTCTGTTCTATCTCCTCTGTCCCTATTCCTGCCCTTGCTTATGCAAAAAGGCATCAGAGTCATGAATGCAGCAAGTTCAGCCAAGTAGGAGGCTTTTGAGTAAAAGTAATGCTCTTTGATGTCCCAGTGGTTGTGGATGTGTCATTGAAATAATCTTTTTAGGGTTACAAGACTGTTTCCAGTGAGGAATACAATAAAATAGCCTGTGCTCAGACAAGCACTTATACAAATGAATGAGCAGAAAATAGATATAGGTCAATATCATATAACTTCTTCTTCTAGAAATTATGTTTCAGAATGAGTAAAATAAATCTGTAATGGTTATCAGGTGTGTATTATCAGCTTACTGTATCCTGCTGGTTTTCTTAGATTTGTACATTCAGAAAATAAGAAGAAATGAGCCTGATTTTAAATGTAAGGAACAAGTCCTTAGCTATAACTCCAGAGTGGCTAGGTGTGTTTGTGATGGGCTCAGCAACACTTAGCTCCACATTCAGCAGGAGTCAAAGAGTAGAGACTTTTTTAGACTCCTTAGAAATACCCAGCTCCATGTTGGCCTTGTGGGGCTCCACATAACTTGTAGTATAACATCGCAATTTGAGGTGATCTTGGCATTCCTACAAATTTTGCAACCTTATACCTTCAATTACTCTTCTCCTCCCTCCTTTCCAATTACTTTCTGTCTTAGTTACTTAAAATTGAAGTCTTAACCACAGAAATGCTATATATAATGTCCTATAAGTACTTAGTTGAATAGTTTGTCTAAACTTGAGCTGTTGGAAAAGAAATTTTAAAAATGGAACAAAGTAATAAGTCTTGTGTTACTGGAAATATGCTTGTGTTACTGGAAAGTAGCCCATGACCGCATCCTGAAACATTTAATCATGAGATAACTCCTTCATTTCAAGCTTTCATGTAAATAAGAGATCACCAAGCTGCAGAGTTTTACTGCTGTACTTACACAGCATCTTCTCCTCTGGTGCTCATGAAGGCCAGTTTTTGGCAGGAGGTCCRAACTTTGCTTCCTTTGCTCTATAAAAGTGATTAACTTAGCTGCTCATATGGCACAGTTTTTGTTTATGAACTTTGGACAGCAGCACTTCTGAATCTGTAAATGGATGTTGTCCAGAATATTCTGTATTTTAAAAGCATTTTACTTGCCGAATCACTCTTAAAATATTTATTGGAAAGAGACATTATRTTTCAGAATAATGTGCTTAAAGTTATATTACATTTCTGATGTTAAAATATTTGTAAATCAAATCAGCATGCTCACTAAAATGCTAAAACAGCTTTTCTGTTATACTTAAGTAGCTTGTAAATATTTTTATTCATATGAGAATCCATTCAAAAGTATTCAAAATAAATTCCAAAATTATTTGCCATTGAGATCTGTGTGTGCCACATTTCAAAATTTGGTTGCTCCTCCTCTAGCCTTTCCTTGGGACGTAAGAAAATGATAAAAATATCAAGAAAAAAACATTATTTTTCACTTCTTTGACTTTTGAAAGCAAGGGAAAATGTATTTTGCAATTAATTGTAGTGCTATCAATTAGTTCATAGTAAAGCGATGCATAAAGGAAATTATTTGCAGGATGCAGGGGTGGCCAAAGAGTCACCCAGGTCATACTGATTAACAGAGCACCTCAGCAGCTTCCTGCGGTGTTTAATCTTAACTATTTCAAAATGTTTTCCACAATGGTCTGAATAARCTACTTATTATACTCACAGAAGTGTTTAATTTTTTATTTATTTATTTTTATTTCTCACATTTGCTCTTGATCCATATGGCACACCTAAGCTCTGAAGCAAAGGAAGTGAAAAGCTAGGAGTATATACCAATAACTTTTCCTTCCGAGCTGAAAAGATCTATTTAAGCTGCAGGAGCTTAAACAACCCTGTAATTTTTTTTTTTTTTTTGAGTAAAGGCTGGACTGTAAAACAGCTAAATCTATTTCTTTTTCCTTTTTGCTTTTTCTTTTCTTTTCTTTTTTTTTTTTTTTACGCATTGGAAGATCCTATTTTGAGTGTTTCAGAACTTCAACAGACTTTACCATTGAAGTTAAATCTTTTGTACTCATTATCTTCTTCAGAATGTTCATGTTTGATTAGCTTAGTGGGTTTTTTTTTTCTTTTTTTTTTTTCTTTTGTCTTTTTAACTTTGAGCAAGTCAAAAATGGTGAGTGGAAATAGTTATGTGATTCTGAAGAATATAAATTTATATGTACTCTGGCATGTTTATGATCATCCATAGCTGAATGTGACTCATCTTAGGTCTGAAAGAGATAAGCACAGCTCTTTTTGTAATCATTCTGCAGTAACAGTCACGTGTGGAATTGAAAGCATAATTAATGACTGATATACAATATCTGATATGCCTATACAGAAAAGACTGAAATAAAATTTTATAGATAAGTTTTCYATTTGCATAATCTCATTGTGACCACTTGTGTTCTTGCCATTTTAACACATTCTTATTTCAAGTGTTAATTTTATGTAATGGTTTTGCTCAATTATTTACCTATTATCTTTTCAGAAAATCACACTAGGTTTGGCACAAATATGTGCTACAGATTAAAGAGACACAAAACCAGGTCTTCCTCTAGACACATATTTGCTGTTTCATTCTTGAACTATAAGCAAAAGTACATGAAAATTTAGAGAAGACCTGACCTCATTCTGTAAGAGGGTTGCCAACCTGCTTAGGCAACCCTGGAGATGATAGGTGATTTCTATGTGCTCCGTCCACGCAGTGTCTGGTCACAGACATGTTGTTTAACTTGACTGGTGCTTTTTTATTCTCTTCTAGATCTTTCGTTACATATAAATTCATAGAAAAAAGCATCCATTTTATCATTTGTCCTTTTCTGTTAAGTGTTAAAGTCATTTTAGAAGCTTGAATCTCCAGAACCCTAGAGTATAGAGCTCTGAAATAAGCAGAGTATAGTATATTTGAACGTGCATTCTGGTGACAATAGCTATTCTTTTCCTTTCACTAAGTGCAAGTCAGTCCAAATATGGCAATTAGGGTTCGTGTTCAATTACTTGACATAGTTATTTGCCATATTTATTAAAAGATATTATTTCCTGAAATGAGGAAATATTTGGAAATGGATGTACATCTGGTAAAGTTTAAACTAGTGCTCTAAGTAGGAATTAACAAATACAATTATCCATCAAACCTACAAATTAATTTCAGGGACACTTGATACTCAAAGATATCTCAAATAAGAATCTGAAATCAGATTCTAGCCCTCCAAAATAAATAATGCAGATGTGACCTTTCATAATGCTGAACTACATTTTCAGAAGACATGTAGTGTAAAAATGTCTTCTCTGACTTTACTCTAATAAAGAAAGCATTATGTTGTATCCAAATGCTACTCCACTAGGGTAATTTTACTTGCTAGAATGACTAATTCTGAAATACATATAGTAGGTATTATTAACATTACTATAACTACTTTTTTTTTTTTTCTTATCTGAGTGAAAAAGCAGAATTGTGTTGTGTTGCTATTAAAAAAAAAAATTAGAGAAATCAGTGGCTTAATACAATTTTGCTGTTGTAGTTGGAGAGTCAGTGATCACTTGCAGTTTTCAGTAACTGAGAGTGTATCTGTATTATCATCTTACTGCCAGATCTCCAGCACCAAATGCTTTGCTCTATAAAGCTGTTCCTACTGCACCAAGCTACATGCTAAAGTAGGTTTTGAAAGGAAGGGTGGGCCATTTTGTTCACATTAGCAAATCTTTCAGAAAAGACTGAGCAGGATGGATGGAGGAGAGCAGACCAGGTAAAGACAGGTAGAGAAAACATTAAACATAAAATGAGACTTTCATTTTGTGTTTAACTCATTTAATTTCCTTTTTTTTTTCCTCGAAAGAGTGTAGATTTTGTTTTTGTTTTTAAATAGTGAAAAATCCTATTTGACCGCCTTTTACTATTATTTACTATTTACTGTTTATTTCTATTACTATTTACTGTTATTTACTATTAGAACAGTCTAATGCCTGTTATGAAGGAGGGAAGGGCTAGAGGAGAAACTTAGTAGAGATGGGCTACTGCTTTAAAGTTGCTCCCTGTAAAACAAAAAATGCACTGGAAAAAAAAATGCAAAAATAGGAATAGCCATTCTTGTCTCAGGTGCTGGAAAAATGTAGGCAGAACACATGCTCTTAGCTGTTCCAAGATGTGGCAAACCTGTAGAAGGACTAGGCTGTTTAGAACATTCTTAGGATACCTGACTTGTCAGAGGTTCGCAGAACTGTTGCCTTGTGAAAACAAGGCTTTGCATCTCAAAGCAAGATCCTTAGAAAGGAGAAAAAAAGGTAGCAGTATAAAATACAAGTGTTGTCTSAAGGGTTGTGAAGATATGTGAGGAGATGAGTGGTGGGAGGAACCCCGGACCTCTCCAAGGTGTATGRAAGTAGCATCTGCATCCACCTGTCTGTGAGGTCTTGCTTGGAGATCTTTCCAAAAGGTAGGAGGTTTATTCTCCTAATTAGTACTGTGGCTCTAGAGATGATGAATGGGATTGGGATAATGGTTGAAATAAGTGGACCCAAAGGATGAACACTACCTCCTTGTTTTCCAGCCAAGGTCTTCTCCCACTTCTATCCTTATATTMTATCTAAATTTAGATTAATTTATATCTGTTTTGGGAGTATTTGTCATTCTTTTGGATTATTTAATGCTTTTCTTTTGTTTAACACTCACATTTTTGCTCCTCCTCTCAAAGGTATTAGATCTCTTTTTCAGACTAGTTCTGCCCTCCTGCTTCTGGAATTAGCATGCTGGAATGCACTATGAGTCTTCACATAGTTTTTGAGACTGCAATCTTAATTAATCTTAAACCGTTTTACAGACAGTAATGTGATGCTTCATAGCTACTTGTGAGAACAACTCTATGTGTATAATTAAGATATAGGAACTGATCATTTGAAATTGTGTTCTTAACTTCAAACTTAYGCATATCTCAGCTGGTCTATTCCAAGGCCTGATCCGTGGACAGCTCTTATGCTTGCCTTTCTGCTCAAAGTGAGCTCATCCATTAGTATTGACAAGATTTGAACATGGGGCCTTGAATGAGATTTCTTTCACTATCTTGTTTTTTTTTTTTTGTTTGCACTTTTCCTGTCTATTGCTACCCTGCCCTGCTGTGTGTGCTGAAAAAAGGGATAAACTAACTGCCTGACTGAACCAAGTATCAGTCAAATAATGAATATTATATGCAGCAGCGGGGTTTCAGCAGACTGCATCATGAGTAAATGCAACAGAGAGAGAAGCGATTGTGTCTGGGTGGTGCTATTACAAGTTGGGATAGAAAGTTTGTCCAAGAAGCATAAGAAACAAATCTGAGAACAGTCCAGAAAGGGGAGTAAGTAGTAGGGTCATTTGATAAGTGAGGAAAGAGGGAGGGAAAGAAACTTAGCTCCTCTTGGCTTCCTCTTCCCCATCACTGGGGATTTGGACCCTCTTYGAACACCCATGGCAGCACACCCGTTGGTACCCAGTTGGCATTTGTGCTTTGCAAAAGCCACAGTTGGTCACCCGCAGTCCCTGGGAGGGGTAATTGCTTGCACAGCTGCAGTCGGGAGTGATTTGTGGACTGCTTGGAGACTCTGGCTAAGGAGAAGCTCTGGGGTGATTCACTTCTGCTAATGAGTGGGTGATGAGCAGGCAAGCAGGCAAAGAAGCTGTGATTCAGTGAAGCTCCTGATCAAAGAGAGAACAGAAAGAGAGCATACAGAGAATGAGTTAGTGTATACTTTTTAAAATAGCTATATCTGCAGGGTCTACTTGCAGTGACATTTATGGAAGTGATTGTCATTCTTTATACAAAAATCCCCTAATATCCCAATAAAAACATCTGTTCCTGGCATATTAGAACATTTCTTTTTGTGATTTTCCCTATTCACTAGATAAGAGATTGCTTCACACATCATAAGAAAACTATAAATAAAAAATTACCTAATAGTAGAGTACATTTGAACTATTTTACAAAATTTTGTCTGAATGATATATTCTCTGGTGCAGCTAAGTCAACATCTGAAAGCTTGTGGCCCTAGGGAAGAATAGAGAAAAGGGAGAAACACAGAGGTAAAAGTCTTACTTTCAGAATGTGCTCATGACATCTCCTTCGTTACACAAGGCAGGGAATGTCTTCAAAAAACTAGCTGACTGAAGAGAAGAAATGGGGACAATTTTCACTAGTAATAATAATAAAGTCAAAAATTTGTATTTGTTATCCTGTTTTTTTTTTCCTGCATCTTGTTACTTTTCCTTTCAAAGTCCCAACTTTGAACTAGGCATTCCTTAAAGAACCACATACAAATTACCCTATCATTTGTTCAGTTCTAGGCACACAGGTAGATGAAGCAGGTGATGTATTGCCATACATTATGCAATATGCAAAGATGTTAGGAAACATCTCTTTATATCTACTTTGTCATATTTATGGAAAGAGGTTACTTGCTGATAATATGACTGATCATTGAAGCTGCTTTCTTCATGAATTGCTCTGAAAGTCCCTCCTCTTCCGCAGACTTCTGATTTTGAAATCTTTTGTAAAACATTTTATCCTAAATTAAAAGTATGCTTAGGGAATTCATACAGGGTACTACAGAAATAATACAGTTTTTACTTACTTACTGGGTCCTGGGAAAAACTAATAGGAGCTCTGCATGAATTGAAAAAGAAAAATCCCAAATTAAGATTCCAAGGTTTGTATGCATGCAAAATTGCTGTTAAAACCTTTAATACCTCTTACGGAAAGAGGTAAAATTCCTTCATTTGAAAGTAATTTTTAACTGTAATTACAAGCATAACATCAAAATCCATGAGGTGTGTGTTGCTAAGGTTTGCTCTTTGTTTAGAAAAACTTGCAGTAAGTATTTCTGAAGATACCAGTGAAGGACAAAGGGTAATGGATAAAAATTGAAACACAGGAGGTTTCACCTCCATGTGAAGAACTTTTTTTCTGTGAGGGTGACAGAGCAGGAACAGGCTGTCCAGAGAGGTTGTGGAGTCTCCTTCTCTGGAGATCTTCCAAACATGCCTGGATGCCGCCCTGTGCCACATGCTATAGGTTTCTTAGCTGGAGCAGCGGGGTTGGACTAGGTGATCTCTAGGGGTCCCTTCCAACCTCAACCATTCTCTGATTCTGTGATTCCCAGGGTGTTAATACATTCTGGGACTGCATCTTCCATTGACCGCTTTGGAAGAAAACACTAAAAGATAATTGTGAAGCCTGTGAACTGTAAATGTAGTCCTTGATGACCCATTTACAGAGTTCATATGAGTTTAGCAGTATGTACTGCATAGCCTTTCTGTCTCAGTAATACTTTTTTTTAATCAGCACATTTATGGTGTCAGACACCGTGCTTGGGATGGGGGTTTGGAACTGTTTAAGGCACCCTATTCTCACATTTGAAATGGGGCTTCAGAGCAAGCATTGTTAAAATCACATTTTGGAAGCTGATTTGGATATTCTCTATTGAGGGCAAGAAAGTGTTTAGAAGCTGTTTCTTTGGAGAAAAAAAAAGTTTGTGACAAAGGATTCAAGGAAAAAAAATGTGTGTGTACAAGGGAACAAACACTTCCCTTTTTTATTTTTTTTTTCTTAAAGTTCTACATTTCTAGAAGGAATATCTTGTTCACATATTCCCCGTTGCTCTTCTATCTGTTCAATAGATTACCATTTATTGACCTCCACTCAGGTCTCCTAAAATCTTGGTTCCTTTATCTGGCTTCAGTGAAAGCTGAGACTATTTGTAGGGCCACAATCCAAAGTCATTTCTGGTCCTTTGTTGGACTGCATTTTGTAACTTCTTTCTGTAAGAGGCCAAATATATCAGTAGCCTGCTCACCTCTGAACTCACAAAATTTGACAGTGAACCCTGGTCCAAGTGTAGTGGCTGGATCAAACTTCCAGGTTTATGGATGCGTGCAGCTGCCTTTGCCTGCTTTGTTTAGAGAAGAACTAGGTAAGTTTTAAAATTCTTTACTATTAGCATCTTTTAGAGCTTCCCTGAGATATGCACTTCTGGTGTGGTTTACAGAAACAAGTCTAGTTATGTTTTTATACTTTCTCTGTAGAATCAGGGCAGAACAGGAATGTAGAATTCCTGTTTTTGGAAGGTGGAGCAATCCACTCTCCAAATGGTTTTGGAGCATGGAGCAATCTAATATCAAAGCAAAAAACAGCTACTGTGGCTGACATCTCTTCACTGCTGTGTAAGGCAAGTAGAGTATATTTCTTGAGAAACAGCAGGGAAGATATTTAATCATGCAAAAAGCACAGAAAATAATGACTCACTTCTTTCAAATAAAGGCTTTTCCCAAAGAAAAGTACTAGGACAACTAGCCAGTGTTTGTCATTTTGTACACCTCACTTAAAGTAATCTTCACTGTGTTTTTTGAAAAGTCAGGAAAAAGCGGAGAAAATGATGCTGGTTGAAAGTGAAATTTTGCTTTATTGTTGCTTTTTGTTTTACTGCTTTTGCTTTCTCCCTTCCCTGGTCATGTCACTCAAATTTTATAGCAGATTATTTTACACTCTTGCAGAGTACTAGAAAGCATCTTCAAATGTATCAATAATATCCATGAAGTCCATCAAAAGACAATTCAAAGAATGAGGATCAATTTCTCTTTCCCTAAACAAGGGAAAGAATCATGGCCCCTTATTGATGGAGATGAAAGTAAGTTTGGAAAATTTGAATCCTAAGAAAAGCAAAAGTATAAGAGTAATCCTAAGAATCCTAAGAAGAGCAAAAGTTATCTAGACTGTACTCAGGCATTGATGAAACAGCTGTAGTAATAACCTTGAGAAATGTTTAGGATAGTCAGCTAAATTACTAAACTACTAATTGTAAAGAGATGAGCTACTTTAATAAATATCTTACAATATTATTTTGGAAAAAGTGGAGTTGTGTTTGATAATTTCCATGTGGACTTCTGTAAGTTTTTTTATAGCAGTACATTTCCATTTGGACAAAATTATCCCCAAAATCTTAAGAAAAAGGATTTACTTACATTTCCAACAGTCATTGGTCTGAAGTCTAAAAGAAAGAATGAAATAAATGTTGTTGAAGGCTGATACTAAATTAACAGGAAGCAATATCTTTCTAAGTGATGTGAAAGAACAAAACAGAACCAAAAAAAGAACTCAACACAACAGATTCTGATGAGTGTATTTTGATTTGCTTTTGCTTTCTCTCTTTTCCCTTAGAAATAGAATTGATTACTGCATCTGTGATATTCCTCTTGATGTTTGACAGTTATGAAACTTAAATTTAAGAAATTAAGCTCTTCAAAATCATGGCTTTTGCAGAAAATTTCACCAAGTTATGCTTTACCCTGCAACCAGTACTCTCTTTAGCTGATAAACTGTATGTTTGTAGATGGTATTGCATCTGTGTGGAGTAACTTTCTGATATTAATATTTCTGTACTTCATAGGTTCCAAAAATACTTCTTGTGTGTTTTATCAAAGAAAGAATTATAGCCAGCCCCAGGCAAGGAACAGGTAGCAGTTATACAGCCTCTGAAGCAGCTCAGGAGCGAAATTAACTCCCAGATCCAAACCCTTGTGCCAAGTTTCTGACTATTATGTTGTAACACTGGAGGTAGGCTCAGTCCAGTCATCCATCTATTGAATGGTTTCTCATGAGCTATTGAAAGCCACTTCTGAAAGATAATCCTGTAGTCACTATAATTCTTTATGAAAGGCAGACAGCCTTAAGCTCTCATATCTTTATGTTTTGGATAATTCTTCACCCTGCCTAAAATCTCCTGAATATAGCTTCTTTTGTGGGGGTACTTCCTTATCCTGTTGTTGCTAGATCTATAGCACCACTGGCTGCATCATTCACCTGCATTATTTAATGAAAGCAATAAGCACTKGAGTCTTTCTATTAGGTAGTTTTCACACCAGATGCAGTTCTGAACATGTATTATCCCTGAAAAAATATTAACCTTTGACTTCGTGGTAGTTTATGGTTTTTGAAGCTCCTCTAAAAAAATTAAATTCAGAAATAAGGAAAGAAAGTTTTTGACAGATTAATTTCCCTTAGAACATGATGGTGTGATGTTTGCATGTGTTAATCATCAATATTACAGGATAATGTATCATGCCATTTATAATATCTCATTACATTCTCTGTGCAAACACAGCATGTATCAGAAATACTACAGTTTGAATGTATGCAGGATTTATATTTCCCTAGGGTAAAGTAAAACTTGAGGCTCGTTATAGCATCTCAATGCCCAGTTGGATAGCATACCAGGTCTCAGCTGGTTAGCTAAGAACCTCATTTGGATTCAGGGCAACATGAAATGTATCCTAAACAGGGTGCTACGCAAGTAATTCATCTTTGTTATGTTTTAATCAATGTTTTCTCATTCTCTAGGAGATTCTCCTTTGCTCTTGCATCTATTGCATAAGATAAGTAAAAGTTAAATGCACTGAGGAAAAAAAGTGACACTTGTAGGGCTATTGCCAAAAATAAGAAGCATGCAAATGACTTTAGCATTCTTGTTATTTTCAACATTTTAATAATACTAATATTTATCCCACAAGTTCAAAAATGTATTTTTAATCAATCTGTGTAGAAATAGGATCCTTTAAAACAAGAAATAAAAAGTTGGAGGGTAGGAAATTTTGGAAAGGATTCTAGAAGAAAATGTTTTGGAGAAAGCAAAGCCTCAGATGATACAATATCTAAATAAATAGATAATAAAAGTTCATAARGCTTTCTTGCAAGGTCCTTGTTACACAAAGAAATATGCAAATTTGTCTTCATTAATAGAAAAAGGCTAACTGATGTGTCAGGGCTTGAAATGATAGAATAGGGTATGATGTAAGAATTTAAATACCTGACATGCACATACACACATTTCTTCAGATTCTTACTCTGGATTATTAATTAAATAGGAGATTTCATGAGATTATAATATATTATGAGATTATAATATTTTATATTATGAGATTATAATAAAGTAACAAAAAACAACTGAAAAAATGTTACCTAAGAACAGGTTACTCAAATCCTTTTAAATTTAATGTTTCTCCTTTCATGTATTGGAGTCAGTGCCTGAATCTAAGCTGCTTGTTCCTTTCATTGATCATGGAGGTTTATGTAACACAACTTGAACTTGGAAGAAAACTGAATAGAACTGTCCTAGCCAAAACATATTTTTATTTTGCCTTCTACTTTGTTTTTGTTCTCAATATGTTGAAAGATTCTAAATATTTATACAGTCTTTTTCAGAGCAATATTTTGGAAGGAATTATGCTGCTCACCATATGGAGCAAGATATGCTGGTGCTAGTGCATTTTCCAGGTGCAAAAGTTGTCCCCTTTCTTCCTCTTGAAGTTTATATGTTTGGGATATTTCCTACCTCATGGGAATTTTTGAGTATCCATCTATCTGAAAGTCAGATTTTATTTCCTTAGAAAAATATTGGTACTGCATGAACCAAAGGTTTCTCCTGATATAGTGTTCTGTTTCCAAAAATGGCCATAAGCAGATGTTTATGAAGACTAATAATAGGGATAAACTGTGTACTCTCCTAACTCCCAACTCTTTTCCATTCAACTGATTTCCAGAGCCTGATGTGGAGGAATCATATTGCTCCTTGTGTGCAAACTTCTTACATCTGCTTCCCATGCAAGAAGCAACTTCACCTGGGTTCATTCTGGCTTCGCTTGATGCCCCTAGTTCTTCTTATGGAACAGGCAGAATATAGACATTCTCTATCTCCCTTTGCTATGCTATTCATCATTTTAGATTTTCCCTGACCTCATCCCCTCTTTGATTCCCATCTCTCTGCTCTCTAGTTTTGAAACCACATGTTATGTGGACGCTGCTCCCTGCCTTTCATCCTCTTTACTGCTCTTCCCTGAATCTTTTCCAGTTGTACTGTATGTCTTGAGATGAGAGGATAAGAACTGTACCCTGTTGAAGATAAGGGTGAACCACAGATTTATAAGCTTTCAGCTTGATCGTTGATTAATTTTCTTTTCCTTTCCTGTTAATTCTTAATAGTTGATTTACTTTCTGACTCTTTCTGAGCACTGACCTCATAGTTCCATGAAAGTAACTATCATAATCTGTGGTCTCTCTGCTAAAAGGTTATAGGTCATAAACCTTAGTATTTTTATTTAGGAAGCTCAGAGTGATTTTCCCTGTGTTAAATTTAATTGATGAAGCATTCAGWCTCATAAGGCTATCCTAGATTTCTCTAGTTACAGCCTTTGTCCTCACCAACCTGAAATAGCTGAGTATCAGCAGCAAAATTTGACTCCTCTATGCTCTTAGTTTACCTGGGTCATTCATTAATTTGGGTATACAAATCCCCACAGAATTACTCTGACAATCCCTGTCTATTGCAAGATCTGACAGTTTATTCTCTTCTAACCAATTATCCTTGGAAGTACCTTTCTTTGTGTCCCATTGCTGCCTAGTATTTTTAAATGCCTCTTGTTGAAGTAAGGCTTTTTAAAAAGGTCTTTCAAATATAATCTAATTATTGTATTTATGCATGTTTTTATGTCTCCAAGAGTTTACCAAAAGGACTTCATTCCACAGAAGTAACATTACTCTCTCTTGTCCGATTATATGTATATGGGTATCTRCTAATTCTGCAAAATTGTTGCCAATTCTTACCAATTACTAATTCTTACCAATTGCTTTTCAATTACTACAAAATAGGATGGAATAAATTGAAAATTTCAGGTGTCTCTTGTGTTGAGTTCTGCCTCTTCCCCCACCCTAAAATCTTATCAGTTTATTTCACAACAAATTTATATTATTTTTTGCTCTCTCAGCTTTCTCTTGTACACTTATCATCAGTTGGCCCTACAGACTTTGGCAAGGTTCTTGTTTCTGAAGTGTTTAAAGAAAGATTTAGTTTTAATTCCCCTTTTCCGGTTGCTTCTCAAAGTGTCTTTTGAACCCTTCTAGTAATGTTTTGACATTTAATCTGTCTGAGTTTGTGATCATTTCCTTTTCCTTAGGTTTGACAGAGCTTCAGCATTCTGAGGGAAGCCTTCTTGTTTCTTACAACTTCCCTTACCTGCTGCTCGATCCTGATGATATTTTACCTTTATTAAACACTAAAAAATCTGTGTCATGCATTCATCAATCCTGTGAAGCAAGGGTCTTTCAATAACCTTTACACCATTTGCAATGTTTATTTCCCTTAGCTGCTCCTTTTTAAGCAGGTTTCTTCATCTTTGTTTATTTTTCCATCCTGAAACTGAGCTAAACTGCTGTGGATGTTTTCGACCTTTGTTGCTTCTAGAGGATGTTGACTCTGGGCTTATGGCTGCAGTTATGGAATTTATCTAGTTGCAATGCAAAGTTTTGAGCTAGACACTATGTGCTACTCAGGACCCAGTGAAGGATTGTGTCCCATGTTCTGCTGCGGTGTTGTGCAGCTGCTTCAGGGAACTGATTATCTTGTAAAAAAAAAATGTGATCTCTGTGTTATGTTTCATTTTCTAATATTCATGGGGTAACTGAAGTCTCCTGCTGATCTTGCCTTTCCTGCCCCTAATCTCCTATGACATACCACAGTCAGTGCCATCACTGCCTTTGAGTGGTCAGTAATGTGTTATATTCTTCCTATCCAGGCCTCGAATTTTAGTTCCTGTGGACGTTAAGTCACAGGTAGTTAATTTGACATCTTTCCTTCTCATCAAATTGCCTTCAGTGGTCCAGTGAGTGCTGAGAACATTAGGGTAGACATGAGGCCATGCAGCAAGAAAGGAGCAGAAACAGAGTTTAGGGAATGGGGTCTTGCTCCCAAGATTCAAAGTCAAAATTTGTTTCGGAGAATAATTAATATCCCCTTCTCTTGGGGAACTAAGCAGTGTATTCCTGGTTATTTTTCCCAACTGCAAAACATGCATAACTATTAAAGGTCTCTCTTATCTACAGTACGCTGTCAGTGAAACATAAGCTTGTCATGATGACTGATTGGGATACCCTCCTCCCTCCTGTTGAAACTGCTCCGTTTACTTATTTTGTCTTGCGCTAGTTCTCCTTAAGCACAGAAGCCCCGTTCTAGACGATTGCAGAATTCTGAAGTTCACAATCTGGGGGTTAAGAATTCTACTCTTTTCAGGGAAAATTGATCTGTATATAAAGACAATAGGGTACACAAGGATGGGTAAAAGAAGAGGATGAAAGTTGTATTTTTATACTTGAATCGTGTTCTTTCTTGAGCTTTGAATGTAAATGAATCTTCTTGAGCTTTGAATGTAAATGAATCTAAGCTTCCTTAAGTAGCTAAGGAGAGGTACATTATTAATTTAAGAGGAATAGATGAGTTATATTGATTTAGTAATAGAAATAACTGTATTTGCCTAACACAAACCTTAATGTTTTACAATATTTAAGTGATGAATCTGAGACAATTTCTGTGAGAAAATGAGTCTTACATGCTATTCTAGCTGTAAAAGGGACTGACTAGACAATCTATGCCTGCTTTTAAATTGACAAAACCTATGGCAGCCCATGCCAATTGGCAGCTACCTCCAAATATCTAGAAAGCAGTTTCTTCAGCTGCTGTCACTTAGCAAATTTAAAATCTCCCTTCTAATACATTTAATATTTTATATATATATAAATATATATATATATTTAATATATATATATATATCCACATACATACATTACATATATTTCTTGGCGAATGCTCAAATAATGAATATTACTTTACATATATATGAATTTACTAGTTTCTAATATTTTCAAATTTAGTAAACATTTTCCGGAGTTGCAGTATTTCTGCCTGAATTCTTCAGTGCTAGGCTAAAAGAAGCCCCTTGTGGGCTTCATAAGTACCRAGTGTGTGGTCTGGTTCTTCATTTTTCTATGTTTGTTTGTTTTGTGACTATTCTCAGAGGAAATATCTAATGGGTGCCAATTCTTAGCTTTGATGTTAATTTTAAGCATATATGACTCTGTGGACTGTATTTCATAAGCTACTTCACAGGGATTTTAACGATCAGTCTCATTTTTTTTAAAGATAAAGACTTTATAGTACTTTCATTTAGCAAAAATACTATCCTTCTATAAATATGCATATTCCTATTTAAGATGCCAGTGAAGTTGCTTGAACTGCTACTCATGCTACAGTCAGAATTATTTCTTGTCCGTAAGGATTGATATTCTTTTGTTCCATTTTGTGTCACGTAGATTTTCATAGTGTAGTATCAGAGCAGTTTTCTGAAGTGAAGGAAGAAATGTGACTAACACCGATCATATCTGTTCCTGTATTCTCTCCCCAAGGGAAAAAAAAAACAATGATGCTAGAGATACTTAAAGCTTATAAATGAATTCAAAGTCAGAAATAACTCTTGCATATAGATGCCCTTTAGTTATTCTGGAAATTCATTCCAAACACTTAGCCCTAGAGAAAATGATGTCTCTAGTGAAGATGAGCTTCACTGTCACTGTAGTAGGTTTTGGCATGTCAGAGAAGCAGTGCTTTTGGCAACATTGCTAATGTTGKCCTTTCGGTTAACCTTGGTGGAAATGATGGAATACCTTAAAGATAATAATTTAGACCTTGGGCAAGAACAATTTCTACATGGAGAGCCTATTTGGGAAGGAGAAAAGAAATTTGCTACCCGGACTGTGGCCAGTGYTGTTTGAAGGAGGCAGAACAACACTTTAGACCACTTGGTGTTTTCTAAAAGTGGTAGACTGCACATTCCAACATATTGATTGCCTTGCTCAGCTCCAAATACTTCATGATCACTGCCTATTGCCACAAAAGAGAGGACTTCATTTCACTGAAAAAAAAAGCCATCTACTGACATGCTTATGTTATGGACGCCTCTGGCAACTCACTCAGAGGGAGTTTTGGGTCTATCCTGATAAAATATAAGATCTAATGCCATACTCTGGCTAAATAGCAATAGCTAGCTAGATAAAAGGGAGATCTAATGTTTTCCAGGTAAAGGGATGGATTTTTTTTGGTATTGGCATCTCACTGCAGACCTAGACACTAAAACCAGTGTGTCAGCTTGATACCCTCCCACCTCCTCCAGCTTATCTAAATTAAAAACAAAAACAATATCCATGTAATCTTTTCATTCCCGCTCTTCATTTGCCGCTCGCTGTCTACCTATTATTTTTAAATTTATGGTAGTTGCTTGTGTATAACCAGGGCTTGGATTTGGCCTTTAATACTGAATGTGTCTTCATTCTCTAATGTAGGTCAAGAGAAGAAATTAAATGATGACATTCTGCTGCTTACCATGGCGTTTCCCAGGTGTTTGTGTGGTCCCTCCAGATTGCCTTGAATCATTAATCAAAGGGTAACTGCACTGCACAGCCCACAATGTATTCTCAGCAGGCACATGCATTGATGATGCTGCACCAAGAAAAAAAGACTTAATTGCATTGACAGTACATTTTTTTCACAGTTTAGAGTGTTTATCAAAATTGTGCTTGTAGCATCTAAAAATACTGTAATTAATGCAGCTTTTGGCCTCTTCACATACTGTTTTCTTTTTAGTTTCTTCTGTTAAAGAAGACAGCTGTTTGGTAGGAAAACAAATTCATCTCCTTTCCTTCTCTCTCTCGCCTCCTGTTTTGTATTTGAGTGCATCAGTAGGAGGCTCACAGTTTGTTGTAAATGTTCATTCACAGTTTCTGCAGTTCCTACATTCATATTCACAAAGCCAGAATATTTCAAGATGTCCTTCATATCAAGATACTGTTACATCAGGCATACATAATTTGGGGGCTTTGCTACCCAAGACAAAACAAGGCTCTTTAAGGGAACAAAAAACCATTTGCCTTTAGGGGAGAGCACATAGATTTGGGTCAATCATTTCTTCATTCTTAAAGTGTTTCCTTTCATTGCTGATCTAAATGTGTCTTGCGGCTATTAACATAGAGAGTGCGTAGCAGAATAAAGAAAATAGACATTCTTAGACCAGATAAAGCATCTGTAAGAGAAGAGAAGATTGGTGCTGGTCAGTTGGGCCTGTGATAGCTCTGAACAGTTGGGCCTTGGCTCTGGGCAGGCCAATACATGACCATTTTTTCCCCCTATTAAATGTGCAGGACTGTGGGAACAGGAAATGAGCCCCAAACTGCCATGCAATTGCCATGCAGTCTGGGTCACTGCTGTGAGCTGATGTTCCTSGGCCTGCACACATGCAGGACCTGCAAGACCACAGGAAGCCCAACCTGCTTAGCAGCTGCTTGTGCTGTTCTGTGCAGAGGACAGAAATAGTGAAAATTTGTAGTGGAAAGAGACCAGACTGGGTTAAAAAAGATMCTAAAAAATACAAAATCTGTTTGAACGTTAAGAAAAAAAAGGAGGCTTGACATTTGGTTTGCTCTCACCTCTAGGGAAAAATAATCCCATGACTCATTTTTGTTATCCATCCACTGCCATTAACTATTGTAAAATGCTTTAGTACTTCAAATAGCTGCATCAGGTTTTAAAATGTTCAAGTTGCTATATATTGCCTTGTAAATCTTGTATTACAGTGAAAAAGGCTGTGTATATAGCAGGACCTTGCAAGGCTGCAATTTCACTGAAAAGCCTATTATTACTTCATAGACTGCAAGAGTAAAGCTCAAGTGGTACAGTATATGAAATCTTAAAGTGAAATTATGGACTTTGCCATAATGTTACACTGGACTTTATATTTCTGCTGCTGATGTAAGTTCGCAGCTTTATCAAGGCAGGAGCCTATTGAAAACTTTTGTCATCAAGAAAGCTTTCATAGAGTGTATGTATACAGGCTCTAGATCACAGAGGAGGCAGAGGAGTATTGAGCTCATCTTTCTGCTTTTTGAATGATGTTTGGAGCCAAGATGCTAATATATTGCTACATTACAGTATGTTGAGAATTGAGATTACTCTAAACTTATTAGGCTAGATGGCAGCCCTAGAAAACATTGCATTAAATGATTGTATAGCAATTTTGTATGGCTAAGTATTAGGATTCACAGCAGTTAAAAAGGAGTAGAGCTGTTGGTACATAGCCTGCTGCTCCTGCAGTGGAGCCAGCATCTACCTAAGCCTATGGTAATGTTTTTACCAGCTTCAGTGAGTTTGGGATGACTGGAATTCAAAAAGCACATAAAGACAACACCTTGGCAGTAATTCTGGTTGTTTGGAGAAAGAAGGAGCAGGGAAAATCCTGCCACCAGAAGGAACAAACATTTGGATGGGTATTTGAGATCCAAAAGATATTGTGCGTGTGATGTGACCTCCTCAAAAGGAGGGCTTGAAGATAGGGCTAAGTATGCCAATTGATTTGCAAGACAAGTACAGAACAAGTGCTCCAGAGTATGTTTTGAATATATAACTGCTATTGCACTTACCTCAGTTAAAATGATATTATTGTATTTTTATATCATGGAAAAAAAAACATTTTAATTAAAAAAACACATTAGAATTTATATTTAAATTTCAAAACATTCAACTTCAGTTTCTCCATTCATAAACTAAGGGATAATTCTCACTATGGCCACGACAGGATAAGCTGTATCAATGAATGAGCAACACATGCTGACTGTACTGAAGGAAGGACGATAATTTTTACTAATTTTTATCCCTTGAACACTATCACTTTTATTCTTTAATAATACTTAAGTGTATTTTAAATAATTAAGATTTTAATGAAGCTGTTCTTAGTATAAGCCTTTATATAGATTTAATGCACATGAATCATTTTGTCTCCTTCAGTATCTTGAAGTGGTATATTTTATGAGATGGGACAACTTGAAAATTTCTATAAACCTTCTGGAAAAAAATATCAGGCACACATTATTTAGAGTTTTCAATTATTATAATCTGTCAGTATGTGTTTAGTGCTTTTTTTTTAAAAAAAAGATGTCACTTTCTTTTGTTGTACCAACTGTGCTCTTGGAAATGCTGCATTATAGATTAGRATAAACTTAATGCATGTGGATTTTGAGTCTTAAAAACAATGATTCAGAAGGAATAATCTGAGTCTGAGGTGTTCCCTTGAAGTGATGATGCAGTTTTCACTTATATTTCTCTCCTGATATTAGAAAGGCAACATTAAGTTGTAGTGATTATGCCACTGTTATTAAGTTTACTTTAAGAGCATGAAAAAGGATGCCAAAAAATCTGTACCTGTGACTAAATCCTCAGCTGAAAACAGCAGTAGTCTTTGCATTGCACAATATTTTTCTTTGTATAACAGGTTGAGGAGAATGATGGGATGCAGTTTACAAGTTCCTGCAACTTGATATAGAAACCTATAGAAAGTTATTTTGTAATTGAAAATTATTTTCAATTTTCCGGGAACTTTGGCAGTTGACAGTGTGAGATGGATAGGAATGAACCTTCATTTTGTGTGGAGTTGTTTTGATTTATGACTGTAAGCTAGCGCAGGGCTTTTTCAGTCTTTCAAAGAGGCTATCATTATGAGTGAGAATACTGATATTTGAAAACCATTTTTTTTTACATGCTGCTGCTGTAGGGAAGTGCCAAGACTTGCTTCCCTCTCCCAGAGACATTCCCAGCCTCATTCACTTAGCAGAGCCTCTGTTGTCCTTCAGCTTGGCAGAAAAAAAAAGGAATCTCTGTCCTTTGGCAGAAAAAGAAGGAAATAGTAAAAAAATCAGAAAATGAACAGTACTCATTAAAGATTAGCCTAAATATGTATGTGGACTTTAGAATAAGTGATGTAGCCACCTTTTACAAGATGCCCTGGATAAAGCAGAAAGGCAGCAAAACCTGCACTAGGCAAATGCTTCCCTGGCTTAGCTAGAAGCCTTGTCCCCACAGCAAGGGCAGTGTGAGACATTGATATGTCAGATGTCTTCCAAAAACTAAAGCCAAAATCAAAAAAAAAAAAGCCAAATCAAATAAACAAACAAACCAGCCAAACACAAATTACTACTATCACTTCCTTAAAGAGCTAAGTGTGAACAGAAGAGACATTAGAGAAGARGTAGTAAATGCCAGACTGGGATCAACCTCAGAGAGGACCTGCTGTTTACAGGTTATTGATTACAGTTGGTTATAGGATCATCTTTACACAGGCAGTCTCAAATTTTTACCCCTATCTTTGCTTGGTAGTTGACAAAGATTTTGAAATAGAATGGCCGTTTGAATGCAAATACAAATGTAAAATAGCAATTTAATAGCAATCTACTTTCTAAAATAATTATATTTTATTATTAATCTATTTCTTTTTATTACTTAATTTCTTTAATTCTTAATCTATTTCTTTTCCTGTGCTATTTTTAGAATGTGCAGCAATGTCAAATGATAAAGCAAGGTGCTATTAACAATTTTAAAACTGTACAGGTATGCTAGTCTTCCAAGAAATAAAAGTATTTGTGTTTAATTTTGTACCTTACATAAATTGGATTTGGAGTTCAACACAAAGCAGCTCTGGGAATGTAGTTACCAGAGTAGCTTGGGTGGGGGTKCCTCTGCATAATTGTAGCTCCAATTGCTTTATAGAAAGCTAAGTTTTTATTTTCAATATTCTACTGCTGGTTGGTTATACCTTTGTTGGTGATCTAAGGCTGTTAATGTTATATAGATTTTTTCTTTATTTGGCTTTTAATTTGGAAAAAAAGAATTTTTAAACATTTTGCTGTTCAGAAGTTCAGTCTGTTTTTGTTCTTAAACACAAATAGTAATTTTGAGTGATAATTTAGCTGTCCTCAGATTTGGAGTGTTGCTGAGATACTGCTCTTTTAAATTGTACACTAAATCTCTTTAACAATCACAGGAGGAGTTATGAGTTCAACTCTGCTGAATTCTGTACCTCTTGTTGCTCATTAACCTGTGACCTGAAATTATATTTTTCATAAGCTCCATGTTTAACTTATCCCATATTCAGATCATGTGTTTTTTTTGGCAGATTGCAGGACTATTGTGAAAGTCTTGAGGAATTCATGTGAGATTCAGAGAAGCAAACTTATACCAATACTCCTCTGCTATGATGATGGGGGAAAAAAAAAAGCAGAAATTGGTAGGTCCATGACTGAATATGGCTTTGCCCCCTGTCCTTCTGTATTTCAGTGTTCTAGCAGCAGTAGCTGCTGTCTATAGAGCTACGGTGTTTGTTGTCCTGAAATCTAGACTCCACATTTTTTCCATCAGTTTTTGATACCAGCCACATTGGTCAATCATATAAACTGGGTGATTGAACTAATGCTTCTTAATCCACCAAGCTAATAATAGTGGGCAACAATCCTTCCTCAKCTGATATTTATACTGTTTCTGTGGTTTTGGAACAGCTCCTGTTGTTAAAGCGAGTGTATTAGTCTTTCCACACGCCGCCTTATCTGGAGAACACATGTGTAGAAACTTCTCTTGCCACTCATCTGAGGTGTTTGAAACGTGTCTGGGGCTTCATTGCAGCTCACTGTCATGTAACCTTTCCGTATGACCCTTGCAAACACCTCTTAACTTGATGCACGATGAGGCCATCTCCTAATCAGAGAACTTTGCCTAAAGTGCCTTTTTTTTTCTCCTGTGCTGCTGAATGCAGTAACACCACCCCCATTCCAACATGTTTGAAAACATCCAGTATAGTACCAGACTCTGCTAACAAGATAGGGTTTTCTATTACTTTTGCAACTACCACACCAGCACTGGCACATGTTAGTTTCCCCCRTTAAAGTGTACTTTAATCTCTGTGTCCCAGAGAACGGAGGGTGCAGGTCCCTCTACTCCTTAAGCCTGACTACTACTCTTCAGTCAGCAGGCCTGATGGTGTTTTCCTATAGCCAGAGACCGCATGCATTGGTTTCACTGCCTGGCTCCTGGGATCTTCTCTTCCATTTCTAGCACTGAGTTCTGCCAGCATATGCATAAAGATAGTAAGTGGTTTCTTGTTCCACTTGGCTGTATCTTCTCCCAAGCTCTCCATTTTCCTTCCAAACCCTATTCCTGTTCTGCTTCAAATGCCATCTCCCTGACTCATCCAGCACTCCTGGGAAAATAAAAAACCTCTGTCTTCCTATAAGCAAGGCCTGTACCCAGGACTACAGAGGTCTGCCTAGTCCTCACCTGCCGAAGCCTGGACTTGTTTGCCTACTGGCCTCTATTAACTTCTTGTATTATCTACCTTGTCCTTTTATTTTGTGGAGACTCTCCAACCCTTCTAGCCCTCCCTTCCAAATCTATCCAGTTCACATTAGCAGGATTCAGAAGTCCCATAATCACGTTCAGTGGGTGAGTGAATCCTTCACTGCTACAGTTTTGAGTATTAGCTTGTTATAGCTCTGGAGTCCATCCTCCCTCCAGCACCAGTTTGACAATTAGTCAAACTAGTTTGACAAACAGTAACTGTTTTCTAACAGTATATATCTCTGAACTCCCATTTGTTTTTTTTTTTTTTTTTTTGTTCTTCCAGGTGAAGCTCCATAGACACAATTCCAGCTGCTTTAACTCATCTCAACACAGACTGTAACCAGGTTGGGGTTTCTAGGGATCCAGCACTAAGTAGCTGTACAGGTTGCCTTAGCCACATGATTTTGATCAGCACTGATTAAACCAAACAGCACTTCTTAAACCACCAGGCCCCACACAGCTATTGCTGTTCAGAAATACCAATTCTTTAGCTAAAGCTCAGACCTCAGTGCTATCCAATYGCATTTCATACAGGACCTGTCTCTTGCACTGCTATGTTTATTTGTTATTCCTTGCCCTGCTATATTTACAATATCTTTTTAACTGTGGGTTGCACTTGTTCATACGTGGAGTCTCTGCTCTACAATTTACCCTCACTTGAAGGAGGAGTTGGATTGGGATGACCATATGTCTCTGTGGGGTCCTGTGTGTCATCAGGATCCTGTTTTATTTTTTTCTTTTCCACTTTGTCACTTTGTGCTACAGCCGCAGTACCCATTTTACTTAGTTACTGCTATCTAAACTTCTCTGTACAGAAATTGTGCTTCTTGCTTTCCTGTCTCCTCTTCTATGGCTTGTCCAATGCTGTTTTAATAGCCCCTTAGGTTGAGTCAACCTGAGTCAACTCACTTTTCCCCCTGTCCTCCTCACCACACTGTTTTATATCCCAAATTCCTTTTTTTTTTTTTTTTCAGTCTCTTCTGCCATCCTTGCAGTACTTTTGTTGCTACAGCTGTTTCCAGCCCTTCTCCAGCCCAGGTGCTTTCCCTGGCCCTGTTTTCCCCAGCGTGATCCCCCTTGCATTTGTTTTCCTCCCCTAATGCCCTGCTCTTATCTTCATGTGCTTGCACGCATAGCCTGCCTGCTGCCTAACATTCCTCAGAGCCCCAGTTGCTCTCACTCTTAACTCCTCCATTCCCATAAATAGCCGACTCTTTTCCAGGCCTTCAAAACTCATACAATATTACTTAAAAGACCATTGAAAGTCTTTAGTGTCCAGGACCCCACTATCCTGCCCCTGGTCCCAGTAGACTGCTTCTRTATTTGAGGGGTTTGAAAAAGCCATGATTGTTTGGCTGTCCTGCTTTGGCTTACATGGGTTATGACCTTTCTACCATCCTGGTATTCAAGTGTTCTTGTTCACTGTATGTGACAATGATATGATTTCTATTCCTGCTCCCCTTAGGCTCTCACAGACTTGCTTTTATAGCTTTGGTTGTTGAGTTGTCTACATTCTCCATCAGTCCATTACAATAAAAACAACGCCTTTTGCTGCTTGTAGGAGGCRCCTGGAGCAGAGTGGACTGAAGAAAAAAAGACTGACTTTTTTACTACTTCTTTTACTAAAAAAAAAACAAAATTGCACAACGCTGCTAGCGCTTTCCTCGTGCTAGGCAATTCTTGGGAACATTCCCATGTGTTTTAATATACCCAAAATCGCAGGGAGGACCCGATCAAAGGGGAATCAATCCTTGCCTGGATGCTCACATGGTAGGTGGATTCTTCTATCTGGTGGTCATTGTGGTGTCTGATCTGGCGGTCATTGTGGTGTCTGTGCACTAGTGCACCACATTGCTCTTTATAGTGTTAATTTTCAAGGAAAACCACTCTTGATGTAATTGGAACAAGTTATTTGTGCAATTCACTTTGCAGATAGAGTAGTGTATAGARAGCTGTATTCTGTATCAGTGAAATGTTTTGTGAGGCGCCCTTAGTTTTGTGGCAGCTTTGCGACTTAYTCATATAGCAAAGCATTTATTTTCAGTAATCAGCTAAGCTCCTATGAGTCCACAGCAGCTGTCTTCTGCAGCAGAAGTAGTCGGGGTTAGCAGCAGGAATGGGATGTTCAGATTAGTGGAATTTTCTGTATTGGATATTGTCTACTTCTAGAGGAAGTTAAGTGGAATTGATATGTTTCTTGATATGATTCTTTCAGCTGTATCATGACTAGTGCAATTGAATTTCTTATTTAAACCTCTACGTCATGAACAAATCTGTCAAGTTACTAAGATTATTATGAAGTAACATTTGACTCTTTCAATAGTAGGGAAAAACTTTSTAATACAACTGACGACTTAGTGAAAGGCTTCAGAGAAGAAAGTTGGGCTTACCTTGAGTTTTGCAGGGAGGCGGTAGCTTTTTAGGGAACATGGAGGGTGGTTGTGTTTTGGTTATTAGTCAGTCCTATGAGTGCTGGAAGGTGTTCTTTTTTTTTTTTTTTCTTTTTGTCTGTGTTTAATTTCCCCATTCAGTTTCATCACCTTGAGCAAACCTATGGACTTAATGAGTTGTCTATCATTCCCCATGTATGGAAGCAGCGGCAGTTTTTAATAACTTGCTATCATCCAAATCTTTGACTAACCATTAGCAAATTATTTCTGCAGTRTGATATGGGTTTTCAGATCTTTCTAATGGAACGGAAATTGTGAAGGCAATGTTTTCAATTCTCTTGTCAGAACTGCCTTTTTGACAATGAGAATGCACTGGATTTTTTTGCTTTTATTTCATATTTTATATATTCTTTGGCCAACCARATTGTTTTATGTGTCTCTCCTTTTTTTCCTGTTCATGACAAGAATGTGAAATTCTGGAAGCTTTAGGCTGTTCCACACTGCTCTTCCCTGGGCATCTGAAAATTTTATTATAGCTTATTTGTGATTATTCCTTGCAGTTTTGGCTTGTAGAAACTGCGGGACTCCTACTTGCCTGTATGTGAGAGGAAGAGATTGCAATACATACCCCAGTTTACCAGAGTTTTCTAGTTTATTATGGCCAGGTTTAGTATTTTCGAGGAAATGCCTATCAAGTGACTCAGACATCTCCATCACTGCCCTAGTTACAAAGATTGATAAAATATGACAGAATAAAAAAGTTTGCAGTAATGCAAGTGGGCATGAAATAATAGCATATATTAAAATTAATATGGTTGACTTTTTTGTATTGACTAATTTGTGAGGCTACCCATTTAATCTGGGAGAGTCTCTTATGATTTCAAAGCTTCGTCATTCCTCGGGCTCAGGAACAATGCAGTGATGCTGTTGGAGAAAGCTGTTATTGAAAGGGTCAAGAAGCAGTCTATGACCACCCTTGAAGTGTTGGCAGGTTTATCTGAAACGTCCTTCAATMTTTTGAGAAAGATAGGAGAGGCAGAAGAGACAGCTCACTCCTTGTAGAGGCTGTGCTCCGTTCTGTTGCTGCTCGAGACAGAGCCTATTTCTACTGCACCTTCCTTGTGAATATTAAGGTTATAACATCATAAGGTTGCCCATAATTCAGCACTGGAATATCACAAATATTATAGTTTACGTTACATTACATTATGTTATTGTTTTTCTTCCTCTAACATTTATTTTTAAATCCACATATGCATTTTTTACATACTCAGGCCGCATTCACAAATTAACTTTGAAGATGGTTTTGACAATTTTTGGAATTAACACATGCATGATCACACATGCATCTAACAACCTGACTGAAGTCCGTTTCCTACACTCCCCAGACTGTATGTTTTTAATATGACCCKTAAACAAAGATGATTATCACCACTGAGAAGTGAGGTTTGCGTTAGATGGCACCTCATTCTTCCGTTTGATTTTGGATGCAATGCTGGGAACTGAAAGTATTCTTTCATTATGTATTTGCCCAAAAAGCCAGTAACTCAAAAGAGTATTAGCAATTTGAGTAAGTCTGTAAACATAAAGATGAATTTAGCTGACAGTATTACTGCAGCTGAAACTGCTTTCATTTTGCTATTATGATAAGATTATCACTGCCTTGAAACATGTGCACTCTGCCTCCCCCACTACTGCTGATAAAAAAGCAAATTCTGCAAACAGTCATTATCTGAAATCTATGAATTTAAATAACATTTAGATGAAGGAATCATTAAAAAAGCACCAACAATAAATTCTTATTTAAAATATGGCTACATGCTTGTTGAGTTTGATGTCCTGTTAATTCTCCTATTTCATGCACAGAATACGCTTAGTATCTTTTATTTTGCTTCATTAGAAAGTCCTGTTTCATAATACCAAGAAAYGCATATTCAGTTATAATGTCAGGTACTTCTTTTTAAGAAATATTTTTTGGTTAATATTTGTAGACAAATAGTGCTCTGTATATACCCTTAGCCCTGATGGGTACCATTTTTTGGTAAAGACTTTCAAGACGATGAATTGATTTAGKGTAAGGGTATAAGGTCTATTGGCAGTTGATGCTAAACAGGAGCTAAATTCTCTGGTTTTCCTCTTCTGTGACCTAACTGTTGAATTGCTGCAATGTTTCCTGAACTTAATTGGAAAGCAAAAATGTCTAATTTAAAAGGAATAAAAGAAAGACCTCAGTTATGTGAAAGTTGAGCAGTCACAAAATGTTCAARTTCTTAAGAGTCTGTGCTTTCATTTGGAAATGTTTGTGCCTTGAGTTCAAAAAAGATGATTTTTAAGTTCATGATAATTCCATTGTGTATGTCATGTCAACTCTTTAGGCTTACCATTACTATTCTTCATCCCTGTTGTAAACATGTATCTCTATGCTAGTTAAATTACTAGTATACCAGAATTACAGTGAATAAAGAGGTAATGTTTCTCTTTATGAATAGCCAGTGTCCTTGCCTCAAATGGCCTTTCCCATTTAGCATTTTTTTTTTCATCTCTGAAGATGATGCAGTTTTAGTAAGGACTTTGTTTCTTCAGAGCTGTTGCTAGGTAAAGAAATGCAGGAGTATGTAGTACTTTAAATACCGTGGTTTAGTACAAATTATATATTGGGCTAGTTATCAGCTGTTTCTGGCTGATTTAGAATGGTATAAAATAAAAAACATTCTTTAAAGTCTAGATTTTATTCTTGTGACTTGATATATTCAGTTTAAGCAGACATTTGTGTTTTAAAAATCAGTTAAAAATCTTAATTTTAAAATTTAAATTTAAATGTTTAAATACTTTTTCTAAAAACAGATTGAAATTTTGTTTACCTGCATAAAGTATTTTTTCTTTTTTTTTTCATTGTGAATATGGGGTTAAACCAATCATCTATTCTATCACTTTATCAAATAGACAGCTATTTATTTATCAAATGCACTCTGAGCCTCTGTGTGCTCTACACTGCCATCATTGACTCAGCTTATTAGTTCCAGAGCTTGAACTCTTCTAATAGTTCATTTTATTTATTTATTTATTTACTTATTTAATAACCTCACAGTTCATATGTTTTTCTCATTTTTGTAGTTGGTTTGCTTCTTAGTATGCTGAAGAGCATCCTGATTTCCTTCCCTGAGTTCCATCACAGGACATCAACAACCTCCTTGTTGTGCCTAAACATGAGATGAGCAAGCATCACTGTGCATAGGAGCAAAGGGGATACAGATGAAAGAAAATTTTTAATTAAGGAGAAAAAATACAAACCTRAGATTAACATTTCCAAGAATTATACTTTCATAGATAGACATATAAATATACATACAGCTTTTTGATTCTAATTTCCTTGAATATTTGTTTGCACTCAGGAATAAAAGGGGAGCAGAAGCAAAGGAAACAAGTTCTTTAACAAACTCTCTTTATTGAGTTCTTTATCAGAGATCCAAGAACAGCCCTAATTACAGACAGAAACTCTGCCTAGATGTATGGTTTCTGTCCAAACCCTTAATATTGCCTTTTATCAACCATGTTCCTCCCCAAATGCATTTGTTACCCTGAGTATTTCTAGTGCTAGCCTCCCTGCCAGATAGCCTGTTCTGTCAGAGCAATTTACATTTGAGCCCTCTTTTTCCTCTTTCTTGCTCTTTATGGCCAGAAGTCTCTTCCCTTAGATTTTGAGGTCATTGCATCTCTGCATTTCAAAATAATTTCTCCTTCCTGTGGCTTTTTCGCCCTCACAGAGTGTGTCTGCATTGCTCCACRGAGTAAAGCAGAGTGGCAGCTAGTTTCAAGTGATGCTTTTGTATTCTACACTGAGCTTGGGCCTTGTTTATCTGATCACTCCTACAGAACTTTCTAATGGCATCTATTACCAAACAGCTGATCTAGTGGGTAAGCAGTTAATATTTATGCATCCTAAAGACTTTCAGAAAGGACTAAGCACCCTCATCCTATATGTTTTAAATCTTTGATGCTAACTATGACCAAAGGTAACATCTGCTGTTGCACTCATAGGGAGGATTAGGATTTGTATAAATAAAATTTGTATAAAACCTATAAAGGTTTTAATGGCCTTCCAAGGGAATTTCTTCAGGATTATTGATTCCCAAGTGGTAACTGTCTGTGTCCTCAGCAAAATGTTTTTCTGTATCTGTAGCATCTTGGCTTGTAACTTCAAGCCACTTGTTTCTCTGGAGAAGAGAAGGCTCAGAGGGGATATGATTAATATGTATAAGTTCAGGAGGGAGAATGCAGCGAGGAAGGGGACAAGCTGTTCTCACTGGTGGCCAGCGATAGGATGAGGGGTAATGGCCACAAGCTGAAGCATAAGAMGTTCCGTCTCCAGGTGAGGAGCAACTTCTTTACTGTGAGGGTGACAGAGCAGTGGAACAGGCTGCCCAGGGAGGTTGTGGAGTCTCCTRCTCTGGAGGTCTTGAAAACCCACCTGGATGCCACCCTGTGCCACATGCTSTAGGTGTGSCTGCTTGAGCGGGAAGGTTGGACTAGATGAKCTGTAGAGGTCCCTTCCAACCTTAAATATTCTGTGATTCTGTGAAATAAAACTGCTTGGGAATAGTAATCGTATTATTTTTATGCCAATATGCATGTGCCTCCAAATTTGTTTGCCTGTACATCTGTTTTTAATTATTTAACTTGCAAATGAACCAGATAAACAACTTTTCGCTATTAAGGCAATAGGTTATATTTCTGAAGGAAAGAAAAAATATAATCCAGAGAAAATTTTATTTTTGGAGTAAGTTACAGGTACAATCRATACCAGCACATTATTTTGGGGTTTGAAGCATAATTCAAAGTAGAGATTTGGCAGAAAAATACTTTTCTGTTGTGTAGAAATACTGTAGTATATTATGCATAAGTGCATTTTTTTTTCTTGGCACTTTCTGAATAAATGTAGAAAAGCTTTATAACTTCCATTTCTGCTTGCTAATTATGTATTACATTTGACAAGCCTTGTTGATGTTTACTAGCTAGTATTAGAAATACTTCACACTTGCTTAGAAAAACAAAGGAAAACTATGCTGTGTTTGGCTTGGCTGACTGTTCTTTTTGGTTACAGTCATTGAGAGAAATTCTGTTTTATAGGGGGATGAATTAAGAGTGTGTATATGTATATATATTTATTTATTTTTACTTTCTCTGGATCTAGTTTATTTTGAGGCTTTCTAGATATAAGGTTAGTATTCTAACTTTGATTTCAAGTCAGGATTCCACTACAATGTATGATATTTGCTCAGTTTGATATTTGCCTGTACCACATTCTGTTTGAAACTCGTCTTCATCAGCATGCTTTAGCATTTTACTTCTAGGAGAACTGAGATGAACTATCATAAACTGTCCAGTCAAGTATCTAGGCAGATAATGATCATAGTGACTAGAAAAAGTACACGGAGCTCCTGCCCAGAGGGATTTTAGTGATGTCCTTCCACCTCCGTGTCTGAGCTGACAGACTCTTGTGGCTGCTTTGCAAGGCAATTCTTTGTCTTCCTAAAACAATTCAACATGCCATGATATTTTTTAATGACAGTAACGTTTTTGGCTTTTTTGGCCTTGGGAAACATTTTAGCCTCCTTCTTTTATGTGTGGTGATGACTGTAAAGCTACCAGTTTGCTTCAAGACTTATTTTCAAATATATCTAATATTTGTTCCTGCTTTTTTAGACAAGGAGAAATCTATAACAACAGTTGGTAGAGAATCTGATTCATTGCTGCATTACTCTGCCCAAAGCCACTTTAGCTCTGTAAGCTGAAACTCAATTGGACCAATTCCAGGGAAAATCACTGGAATGGCAGCAATGTGAAACTGCAGTATTTCAGTGATAAATCAGACCCACTCCCTTTTCAGTTGTTTCACTGCATTGCTGTTAATATTTGTACTGCTTTCTTGAGGTGTCCTTGGTGTTCTCATTCTGAATGCTATCTTTGTAGGTTTTCTGGATGCCTATTAAGTCTTTGAGCAGCCATCTGGTGAAATATGCTGTGCCTTGTTTTTTACATGTTGTTTCACTGTGCCTATGTAAGGTTCAGGAATACATTGGAGACCAACAGTTACATTTACTTTAGCTTTGTGTGATTCTTGATTTATTTATTTATTACTTTTCTTTTAAGCAGCATAGTCCATCTCAATAGTTACTGTAGATGTTACCTTGAATTCTGAACTTTTTGCTTTCATGGAATCATAGAATCACAGAATCCTTAAGATTGGAAAGGACCTTTAGAGATCATCTACTCCAAAATCCTGCACTCAGAGGGTCGCTTAGAGCATGTGGCACAGGATTGCATGCAAGCAGGTTTTGAATTGTCTTAGTCCTTAGTCCTTATACAGTCCTTATAGGTGTATACACCTTATACACCTTATAGGTGTTTCTATATAACAGGTGAAGAATTGCCATTTTAATTTGTCTTTAGGGACATTCTATTTTGCTTTCTTTGCAGAATGTTATAGCAATGTAAGTGGTGGGAGTGGAATCATAGTGACAARTTCCCTAATGTAACATGCAAAGGATTAAGCTAAAGCCATTAATTTTCTCTACTTCTGCCATGATGTTGGCGAAGGAGGCTAWTTGACCATATTGCTGCGTTGCTTTTTGTAAAATAGGTCTTGTTTAAATTTAAAACAATAAACTTTACTGGGTAGAAAACTGCCATCTCATGTGTCTGCAGATTGTTCCGTGCAAGGTACCATCTGACCATTGTCAAAATCACTGCCGTGGTGCAGATAGCGATGAGAATAGCACGGAGTTGCCTGCGGGGCTCAGTGTTGTAACCTTGCCACATGCGAACCTGTGCGGTCATCGGGAGAGTTTTGCAGGTGGAGCTTTATGTTTAAGTGTGCACATTCAGCACTGATCACGTCAGACATGGTGGGAGCCCTGAGCTCCCAAGCATGCATCCCAAACCCACCCTACAGTTCTGAGAAACTAACTGGAGCTGTCTTTTACCACCTTGTATTTGCAATGACACCTGCCCTAGAAAAGGAGGCCAGAAGAGTCGTAACTGCCACCTTGCTGTGAATGTGCAGAGCGAGATCAACMCTACTAACGTTGTTAATAGGCTCAGTTTGTATTGAACTGAGAAACCAATCTGATACCCCTCCAGCCTGCCCAGCATCTTGCAAAGACCTGTAAAACTTGTGTTCCTACATACAGCTCTAGTGTATGGAAATAGTGGTTTCCAGTTATTAGAATTTGTTATGGGTGGCTTGTCTTCATCCATAGAGAGCAGGTAAGCCTGTTGCGGTGACAGTGACTTTTCAAGTGTGTAGTGAAAAGCATCCAGCATGTGTCTATTTAATTCCTTTTTTTTTTTTTTTTTTTTAAGAAAGCAGTTGTCATTGGAACTTTTTATGCATCCAAGTAAATGGAACTTTTATCTAAATTGAGATAAAGAAGAGTGGTGTATTTATGGAGACATATGAAAGTTCTTTGCATTACCTGTAATTTCAGCATACCAGTAGTACTTGGCACTCTGAGCTTCAAAATGCCTTACATTTGCAAACAATTCTTAATTTCAACTGTATGAAATGGTGATTGCACCTGGTTTTAGAGATGGTGGATCAGAAAAACAGTGAAATAAGCAAGGCTTTTTGAGCCATAATTGTGTCAAATCAGAGAGGCTGATTTCCCCCAGGTCTTGAGTATCATGTATGAAGTAATTGCTATTCGGCAGTAGTTACCTGAAAAGAGTGGAGTTGCGTAAATCAAAACAATTCTACTATTTTGGATTAAAAAATTACTGCCTGACAACTTACATGGTATCCAATTACAAAAATGATTTTATTGCAGTTAGTATAAGTTTGATTACAATTGTTCTTGGGATATTCAATAAAATAAACCATTTTATGCCACTTCCTAAATGTTATACGTACATGATCAATTAAGCCACCACAAGTTTCCATGCAAAAATGCACACTGTCAGTTTGTCATTTTTTTTCTTTAAATAAATTCCTATCAAATGGAAGTTTCCACATTGGTAAGGCCTGCTGTTTATTTTATTGTAATATCAGGGCTTTGCTTTTTCTTTGTGTCAGTTTTAGGGAAATTGCATTTGTCTGATAAGAACAGAAAAGTATTTATTTGCTTGGAAAGAGAAGCAGCTATAGCACTGCGTGCTAACCACATCAGAAGTATATATATATTTTTTGTTTGCTCAAGCCTGAAATGGGATATAGCTAGAAATTACAGACTTGTGCAGCTATAATTTCCACTGTGGTGGATGCCTGCAGTGGCAGACACAATGTACACTGAGGACATTCTTGCTCTTTGAATTTGTTTGTAGACATGAAGCAAATTTGGATTAATGTGGAGAAAGACGCACAGTTTCAAATTTGGGTATTCAGGACTTTTGTGAATAAGTGAAGCAGACAGAAAAATCTTTCGTTACAGGGATCAGTTAAGATTTTGAGTTAGGGAAACAATATATTTTATAATTTGGCTAGTATGAATAAATTAGAATTTATAACTTACTTCCTTATGAAATAATTCCTCTGTAATTCAAACTTTCAGAAATGAAGGTAAATGAACGGTTGCTTTTAAAAAAGTTGTAATTTACTATGAGTTTGGGTACTTCGCTGTGAGTTTATAATAAAAATGAATTGAACTTACAATTGAAATGTATTTGTTTGTGTACAAAATTATGTTTTAAACAGCTGGTAAAGTCTCCTTGCTTGCCCATTCATCTGTGCTTATATTTCCAATTCAATTTTATTTTTGTTTTGTCTTGAAAAGAAACACTAAAATTACCATCTTTTTTTACAGGAATAATGTTAGGTTAGATTTGCATTTGAAAAAAATGTAAGGATTTTTTTATAATGCTTAGTAGGAGTGCTATTGCTACTGAATGTCAAAAATGTTATTTGTTGAAACTGTTAAAATACCCAGCCATGTGCAATATTTGAAGTGTTTGGTGCGTCCTACAGTTACATCTCTGAAAATGAACTATAAGGCAAACTGAAAGGCTTATTTTTTCACTACAGCATGCAATCTTTGACACTGTCTCTCATTCTGTATACAGTTTAAAAAATGCTTGATTTCTTTTTTTTTTTCTTCCTAGTATAACAATTTTGGACTTTCAGTGATCTTTTTCCTTGAAAATTCACACACAGAGCGCTACCAAGAAAGTGCTTCTCTGTGACTTTTAAATGTTTTGCCAACAAATGTCTGTCAAAGCCTCATGCCAAGCAGGGAGTTGATAGATCTAGGTAACACAGACAGTTGTCATAACTTTATGTTCATATCAAGTGAGTGTAATGACTTCTGGTTTTGATGTATGTTTAAACATTATCTCACCTGCCAGTGTTTATAGTAACAGCTGGGTGGGGATTTTTTTTTACCCTTCAATACTTCTACAATATTTTTCTTTGCTGAGTTTACCATAGATTTTTATTTTTCAGTCTGATAGGGAGAAAATCAAATTCCAAGCTCTTCAGAGATAGGACATTCAGAATCTTGTTTCTTCCTTTGAATTGCATTTGCGTTCCAAAAAAAAAAAAAAAGTGAATAGTTGTTCCATCTTTGCTATGGAGGATTTTTGATTGGTAAATGCTTGTTAACAGAAATCAGCTGAGAATTTAAAACCACACAAGGGACAAAATGTTCATCTTTTATTTACCTTCCAGAAGGTAAATTATCCCTATCTCTTGCTTGTAGAATCATAGAATCATCATGGTTGGAAAAGGTTTCAAGATCATCAAGTCCAACTGTAAACCCATTATCACCATACCTGGTAAACCATGCCCTTCATCTACATGTTTCTTGAACGCTCCAAGGGACGATGACTCAACCACTTCCTTGGGCAGCCTGTTCTAATGTTTCACCACTCTTTCTGTGTAGAAATTTTTCCTAATATCTAACCTGAACCATCTATGATGCGACATGAGACCATTTCCTCCTGGCCTGCTGGTAGTTATTTTGGAGAAGAGATTGACTCCCACCTCATTACATATGTAGAGACATATGTAGATATGTACACTACATATGTAGAATCATACCTGAGTGACTCGTATCACTGAAAGATTTTAATCATGTCTCTGTTTTAACATGATCCTAACACGCAAAGATAAACTAAGTGTATGTATTTTTGGTAGCCTATCTGAGGATTATATTAGTTTTAAATTTAGAAAATCTGTCATTGGACTAAAAGTGGTTGTCTTAGAGATGCAAGAGGACTACTCCCTTGCAGAAGTGGTGTGTGCTAAGGAGTTGTAATCCTGTGTTTCTTCTGGGCATTTTAAAACTCTGCCTTTTACTCCACACTAGGACTCAAAGCCTTCCTACATTTTTCCAATAAGCAGATCCCACTCCCAGATYACATTGTCCCTCATCCCAAGCTTTTCAGCTTTAACTTCCTCTGGAAATTTAGTCATTAATCACTTGGATAATACATCAGGACTGGGGGTAAAACTATAGCTGTCCTTTGGGTACTTTCTTCAGTTTTAATACTTTTCTGGTGACATTTGGAGCCCTGGAGGAAGCTGCAAGCCTGTAAGGCTGGCAGTCTATCACAGACGTAACTACCAGTGAGGATACCTGTGTTCTCCTTTCCAGTTAGTCATGCTTGAAGATGTGTTTTTTTAGTGCAAAGGAGGGGATGAGCAGGTGGAGGGAACCTATAAATACTCTTGAATAGACGCAGTACAGAATAACTGGAGTTCTTCAGGAATTTGTCAAAACACATTGAACAAAGGTAGTAGTGAGATCATCCTCTTTTTTTTGCCACAACTGTGAAATTATTAGCAGTGGGAATGAAGCTGGGCAGCTTTAGGAAGAATTGAGTTCTCCTTGCCTCCTCCATTATTAGATACTTRTTAAATTAAGAAAAAATGATTCTAACTGGCTGTGTTTTTGTGATAGTGGATATGTTACATGTGCTGGTGGAATATGCTGGTGGCTGCACAAGCCATTTAGCCATTTGGTTTGCTGCTGCCTAGGATTGTTTAAAGAGTCTCTTTTTTTTGGAGGGGGCAGGGAGATGCATGTAATGCTTTTAGGGCTTTTTCAGTCCTGCTGAATACACTAGCAACTTTTAGAAAGATATGGTTGCACCTTTGATATTCTATTTTTTTTTTCATTCTCGAATGACTGCTTTCCCCCCAGTTATAATGGGTTATACTAAACCTCTTCATGCTTCTATTTGAGTGGCAGGTGTAAAGTGAAGATGGGATGCTTCAAGATTAACACACAGAAATCCCCCTTCTCTGACATCATGTGGGATGTTCATTCCCTTGTCATTCAAATGTGTGGGAGAAGACAGCCTGTTCCTTCACCCTGCGCATGCTCATTGTTTCTCAGTATGTTCCCAATGACTGCTCCTCAACGAAGTTTTCTGTAAGCTTACCTTCAACCAGCTGTCATTCTGAAATCAGCATCATTCCAGAAATAAATGTGCCTCATGTGTGGCAGGAGTAGTTACAGCACCTGTTTTCTGAGGATCTGCTATCTGGGGATCACAGGCCCCTTAATGGTGTTTTCTAATATTTTCTATATATTAGTAAGATGCTGGAAAACTACTGAGTTTGAGGTAATTTTTGACTACAGTTATATGCTCCCTTAATGTATTACTAGCAGAAGCAGAAGGCATGTGGAAACACCAGCCTATTCATGTTGGATCTAACAAATAAGTGATGCAAAGTAGAAGTTTCTAAAATTCTACTTCAGGTTTTTTAAAGACACTTAGTGGGAAATTCCACTCCCACCCCCCAAAAAATCTGTGTAAATATCTATCTTCATATATATATATATATGTATGTATATTTTCATAGACTATAGTATATCCTCAGGGTATTCATAGTATATCCGTATAGTGTGTCTTTATAGATTAACTGTGGGCATTGTTTGACCATTGCACAGTCATGTGACAATATATGTGGTGAAAGAAATAATATTAATATTAATAAATGCTAATGACACTGCGTAATTTATAAAATGTCCTTTTTCTTGATGAGAATTTTAATAGATTTGGTGTTTAACTCTTCTGTCTGCGTTATGGACTGTGCTTGTGACTGTTGGGGTGGAGAGGAATGTAGGATCTGATTTGAATCAGTTTTCTGATAAGGATTARTGCTAATGCAGACATTATGCAACATGTTGTCTTTGTGGGCTGCTTACATTGACATGATATTGGTTCAACTCAGATTTTGAAGAGAACCATCAAAACAATGTTTTGATTGGAGCAAAAGCTAAATGATTTTGGGAATGAAGGACATGTGGTTTCCAGTTCCTCACTTTCACCAGTGACCTTGTTGAATGGTCTTTACTCCTTTATGAAGTCTTAAACTATAGCAAGAATCATAGCATCACAGAATCGTTGAGGTTGGAAGGGACCKCTAGAGATCATCTAGTCCAACCCCCCTGCTCCAGCAGGGACACCCAGAGCATATGGCACAGGGTGGCATCCAGGTCRGTTTGGAAGATCTCCAGAAAAGGAGACTCCACAGCCTCCCTGGGCAGCCTGTTCCAGGGCTCTGGCACCCTCACAGGAAAGTTCTTCCTCRCATGCAGATGGAACTGCCTGTGTTGCAACTTGTACCCATTGCCCCTTGTCCTGTCACTGGCCACTGCTGAGAAGAGTTTGGCCCCCTGCCCCATACTCCCAATGTTCACTGTTCAGGTATTTGTACATGTTGATCAGATCCCCTCTCAATCTTCTCTTCTGCAGGCTGAACAGGCCCTGCTCACTTAGTCTTTCCTTCTACGAGAGATGCTCTGGTCCCTTAATCATCTTTATTGCCCTCTGCTGGACCCTTCTTAGAAGCACCACGTCCCTCTTGTCCTGGGGCGCTCAGAGCTACACCTAAKACTCCCAAGTGTGGCCTCACCAGAGATGAAGAGAGGGGCAGGGTCACCTCCCTTGACCTGCTGGCAACACTCCTCCTGATGCAGCGAGGATCCCRTTGGCCTTCTTGGCCACGAGGGCACACTGCTGACTCATGGTTAACTTTGTGTCAACCAGGACTCCCAGATCCCTCTCCATGGAGCTGCTCTCCAGCAGGTCAGCCCCTAATCTGTTCTGATGCCTCTCCAGGTGCAGGACCCTGCCCTTGTCCTTATTGAACCTCATGAGGTTCCTCTCTGCTGAACTCTCCAGCCTGTCCAGATCCCTTTGGATGGCAGCAYAGCCCTCTGGAGTGTCRGCCACTCCACCCAGCTTGGTGTCATCACAAAGTTGCTCAGAGTTGAGGAGACTATGCTCTCATCCAAGTCATTGATGAACAAGYTGAACAGCACYGGGYCCAGKACTGACCCCTGKRGGACACCACTGGCCACARGCCTCCAACTGGACTCAGCTGCAGTTATCAACACCCTCTGAGCTCTGCTATCCAGTCAGTTCACAATCCACATCACTGTCCACCTGTCCAATCCACACTTCTGGAGCTTGCCTATGAGGATGTCATAGGAGACTCTGTTGAAAGCCTTGCTGAAGTCAATCTATTTGATGAAAATTTTCATTTATTTGATGAAAAATTGCATAGATCTCTACTTTAATTTCTATGCTGTAGTATGCCATAGTTAAAAAAGAGATGTATTGAGCCATGTATAATTTTCTCTCTTTGCAAGAAATGAACATATTTGTGTTATTGYCACAGCTAACACACTTTAAAAATAATCTGTCTAATGCTTTTGCAGAAATGGAGGGTGGGAGTTTTGGAAGGGTGACAGGGATTGCAACTGTTATTTGCCAACATGTGCAGCTTTATAAGAGAATTGCACTTTTTTTTTTTCCCCTTTCTATGTTCATGTGGACATAGTTTCAACTAACATGACACATTAAATCTGTAGTGTGTGTTAGCTGGCAGCTACTGCAAAAATTCAGACCAGAGGCGCTGCCCTCATCTCTCCTCAGTCTACTTGTCAGTGCAGTTCAGCAATCTCATAGGACCAGCATCAGCAACCATTTTTCAGGGAATTCTATACTCTCTTACAGCTCAATAAATCTTTGTGTGAGAAGTAAAATCTGTGTTGTAAATTGTTGCAGTTAGAACAAAGCAAGAGATTGTGCATGTACAGAAGGTTGGCTGGTTCTATTTGCTTTCCAAATAGCGGATGTCTCTCTGCCTCCAAGTCCTTTGGTTCCCATCACCTCTCTACCTGTCTACACGTAAGGACTACAGATCTTGTMGAGTCCTGCATACCGGGGAAACTAATTCATCCTATGGAAACTGTGACTACTGTTGACAAGTGTAAAGCTAGTATGTGTAAAAGACTGAACTCTAAGGATGAACATGATTRAGACTGCAGAATTTACATTTCTGGTAGTAAATAATAAAAATTTCTGAAGGTGTAATAATAGTAAGAGTATGATAAGGGCAACAGAAGAGAGAAGGTGCCTTGGAAGGAATTTTTGGTTAGACTGAAGACCTGCTTTTTAACTAGGAGGAAAGAATAATACATAAATATGTAGTTCCTATACAATTCTTTTCCTAATTATGCTAGTAGAAATATTTCTTTTTCACTGAAGTTCTTCTGAGTTCATGTGAAGGAAACGGAGCCTAGGAATCCTACAGCAAATGCAGGCACATATTTACAATATTAGCATTGAGTATTTATTTAAACTTCAATAGAAGCCTGAGTGATTAAATATAGYATTTTAGATTTAAGCAAGTAGCTGTGCTTCATACATGTAAGTTATAAATATAGGAGTCTTTCAGAAGATGGTTGAAATAGAAACAGAATAAGGCTTATGCACTTAGTCACACTTGTTCTAAAGGGCACAGCTTGTCATTGATAGTTACAGTGACCCAAGGACATAAAGCATCTTGGAGCCTGTCACCTTGCATTGAGTCAAGGTTCCAGTCATGCTAAATATGTAAGCTTTCTTGTTTGGGGAAGTGTAAGTGAAAATTAGCTTTAACTCTGAGTTGCCATTTCTGAATTCTTTAGATTTCTGAGAAATTAAGTTATGGTTACAGTACGATTCTGAGTAAAAAAGCAAAACAAACAAAAATCTGCTATGTTGGTATTAATTATTGAGGCAGAAGACAATCAGTACTGTTGCTTCTAGGATCATTCTAGTAGCATGGGTAGCTGATGTGCAATTTTGCAAAAAGCGTTAAATTACATGGGATTTGATCTATTTGTGCAACATATCTGCAAACAGTGTCAGAGCGATTTTTATATAAATATCATCTCTATTAGTATTTATAGTCAATACTCCTCCTCAGCTATTTAACCCCTAAGCTCGAGCTTCTGACCTAGCTCCCTCATTCCCTCACAAACAACTCTCATGCTCAGCAAGGATTTGATTTTTGTAAGCACATACTTAGCAACACAAAAATGGTACCTAGTTTCATAGGAGAATCAGTGGTAATGAAAGACCTCAACTGAGAGAAAATGTCAGAGGTATTTCTAATTTTCTAATACTGGAAATACTTTCACTTACTTTAGCGGTCTTTTTGAAGTTCTTTAGAAAGTTTGAAAACAGATTAAACTGCTAGGAAGTTTTCAGTAGATGGGTTATCTGCTTGTACCTAAAGATACTTGTCTGAAAACTGTAGGAGAAGAGAGCCTGTTATCAACAACTCTTGCAGTGGAGATTTTTTTTTTTTTTTAAAGCGTGGTTGTCTTTTGCAGTCTTTTTGCAAGTGAACCACCCACTTGAAAAAAATAATCTCAACAACTGTCACTGATAAATGAGCTAAAGAGCTAACTCAGTTTCTTCTGGTAACTGGCTGTTTTTCTATGGTAAGATATATATTTTAGAAAAAAAATAAAGAAAAGAAAGTTTGTAGATTTCATGAGATAAAGATGAATTTCTAGAGGCCTGTGTAACAGGAGTAGGAGTGTAAACTCYTATTGTAATGTTGGTTTGTTTCCTGCCTCACGATGTGAAGCAGTTTCTTCTCCATTCTTTTTCTGTCAAAATCTTAGTGTAAGCTTTGTAAAATGACAGGTAGGCCCAGGATATTGCCCTGTGAGCTATTTGTCTAATGTTTTATAAATWCTGTTTTAATCTCTTAGATTTAGTTCATGGGTTGCTTGTGAATATGCAACCCACTAAAATCAGAGCAGCAGGGCATGCTAAGGAGCATGCATGATGCTAGAGAGGAGAGAAGTCGATCTGCTTTCCATTTCAATTTTGGATTAAATTTGRTGGTTGAGAGTAAGGAACAAATGACTTTACTCTTTAGAATGTTAAAAATAGGTGACTGTCTATTGACCTATTTCTGTATGCTAGGCCCCTGGAATAGATTAAGTRTCTCACATGCACTATAATCTGTGTGTTCAAGAACACACAGCAAGTTCTTCCATGAGGGCTTACCAAACAAAATTGGCATCTGCCTATAACAAGCACATTTCAAAAAGATTCAGGATATGCCAGTCTTTGGATGTTGGTGTGAGCTCATCATACACATTTGCATACAAGAAAGTTATGCAYTTAGTGACTAACCTATGAAGATGACTGTTGTTGTGGATGTTACCTCTCTTCTTTGATGGGGCCACCTTTGCAGTCCATGTCTGCAAGATCCATATCCTGTGACTGGGCTTCACTCTGGGGTGGCAGTGAAAAACCTGAGCAAGCTTTTCCTCATTAAAAAAAATAGTTATTGCYGAAAGTACACAGCAGAGAGGGTTGTGGTTTTGGTGGCTTCTATTGTGTCAGGAGGAGTCTGTGCTGATGCCTTCTCTGTGAAATGTGTTCTAGCATGGCAAGCGGGGCTGCAATAGCAAGCATTTTTTCCACTGGTATCTATGAGATAATGAGTATTTTCAGTGTGACCTTGGTTTATCAAGGTCATGGACGTCAGATTCTTTTTATTTTGGTTTTCATTGGGTGTGTCTAAAATATAAGTCATCCTTCAGTAACATAATTTTGGATGTAATATCAATACATATTTATTGATTTTGATTTTAGGCTTTCTAAAAACCTGCAAAGGCTCAATTTAAATGCATTCAACCTAAATTTAAATGAGTACCTCTCATGGTAAGACACATATGTGAAAATGTTATAGCTTTCTGAAGTAATTTCTTGCAGAAACAAATATTTTTTTTTTCTCTGCTCGTTAGATTTTTTTTTTCTGTTTGCTTGCTTTTTTTACAAAATAAGAGAGAGGAATAAGCAATCTGCTGAATATACATTCGTAAATCCTCTGGTAGATGCATGCAGTAATCGAGATTTGCAAATGAGGAAAAAAAAGAAAACTTTTTAGCTTTTAATCTAATGGTTAAAGGCTGCAACCTGTGTACATCTTTCTGAAAGTGCTGAAACTATCCTTAAAGAGACTTGTCACAACAGTCAGTGCCTGTGGGCTTTTTCTTGCATATCTTAACCCCTAGCCCGTGTTGATTTTAGGACAGGTAATTCAGAAGGGAACTGTGAAATGTGGCTAAGTTTTTTCCTTATTTAATGGCCTGGATCATGTGTTGGACTTGGTAATATAAGCAAATCCAGTCTTTAGGTTTTGACTGTTTGTCTTCCTAAATCTTTTTCTTATAAATACATTTACCCTTTTGTTTTGTACTGTGCCTTTTTTTTTTGTTTTGTTTTGTTTTGTAAACTGCTTCTACCAAAAAAAGTTTGGTAACTTGTTTTGTTTTGGTCTGTTGCCATCACCAAAAAGGAAAAAAAAAAAAACCAATCTATTGGCTCATTATCTACTGATGGTTTCTTGTAATGGTGGTCTCTAAAAACAAGACCTGAGATCCCTTGAGACATTGTCAACTGTTAGGCATCCTTGTTACAGTTTCTTCTTCTGGTACCATCTGCATAGAAGCCAGGCTTCAGAAAGAATGGGCACCAGATGTCCCATCCCAAATGATGCTTTTGAATCTCAGGGTCTGCAGAGAGCACCAAGCCCAAAGTTAAAGCTCTGGTGGAAGTGCTGAAATTCTGGAGCTCACCTAGAGAACAGTTATTGCCACCATTTAGAAAAGGAGAAAGCCCCCTTTCCCCTGTTCATTTCTTGGCGGGGGAGAGGGGGAAAGATGACTTTTAGGTCCTACTTGTCATCTGGATAACAAGTAGATCAAACTTCCTAGGAGCTGAGCTCAAGTCTCTGTTTGTTTCACTTCCTGCTCCTTAGTTTTTGATGACTTCCCACTGGGATCACTAGTCTCTCACTTTATCTCTGAAGTAACAAATTCTCCTTGTGCATTGTGTGCTTGTCTATGTCTATTCACAAAATCAGAGAATGGTTGAGGTTGGAAGGGACCTCCAAAGATCGCCTAGTCCAACCCMCTGCTCCAGCAGGGACACCCCGAGCACGGGGCACAGGGCGGCATCCAGGCAGGTTTGGAAAATTTCCAGAGAAGGAGACTCCACAACCTCTCTGGGAAGTCTGTTCCAGGGCTCTGTACTTTAATCAGTCCTTTAAAAACTAGACATTATTTAGACATTATTGTGCCTAATTTGAGACAGTTGAGTCCTTTAATGAATCATTTTTAAAGCCATTTCATGGATTCAGGCCCACACATGTAAATTTTGGTCTTCTGAAGTCCAGTGTTATAATACTGTCAGCCAGTCTCTAGATTTAGCGCTAGATTATCTTGAGAGGTTTGTGTCACAGCAAGGAATTGAGTCTGCATCCAAGGCCAGGACTCTAAAAGACTTTGTCCTGTGGCATATATTTTCCAAGTTGCCCCATTTCCTTGATCGATGGYTGTCATTGCATTGCTTCACATGATTCTTACTGTCATGTTTCTGAAACTAGCATTGCGTATCTACGCAGCCAAGTGGGATCTTCAGCAGAAGTTTGGTATAGTGCTTGGCATATCACCAGTAATGACTTGAAATTTCTCAAAATGAAAATCACATCTCACAAAAGTCCTCTATCTCTTGTCTACTTGAGGAAACATTTCCCTCTGGAGAATCTGTGTCAGGGATTAGCTTCCATTTAACACATTGATCTGTGAGGTCAGTCTGTAATTCCTCCCACATTACTAGTAGCTGAAGAGTGAAGAAAAAATATGTAAGTGAAAAAGTATCTTTAAAAATGTGTGTGTGTRTATATATATATAAATATTCACTAATTATTCTCTATTGTTCTTGAAATGTGCTTTCTTTAGATTTCCACTATATTCTTGAAATGTGGTCTCCTTAGATTTCCACTACTAGTTTCTTAAGCTAAACTAAAAACTGATGTTTATGTGACTGCATTTATGTATATGCTTCCTAGTTTATTATCATATTTATCATGATCAACCAATGCACTGTAAAAATTGTTTCCAGTTCTGTTAGGGTGCAACTTCCTAAAGCAAGTCAAATCTTTCTGTGTCTAATCCCTACCTGAGCCTCCAAGTTGCTGCAGCTTCAGCCCTCCTGCACTTGTTCAGCCTACAGGTGAGTCATATTGATATCTCTCATTAAGAATTAACTGATGAAAACAAGAAATTCAGTGTTTTATTGGACTGTCAAGCTTACCCCCTTTGCTCTACAGCCATGTGATCACTAACTTTGGTGTGCAAAAGACATTGAAGGTGAAAGAGTGCGAATGTGCTTTCAGGAGCAGCATGTGATTAGATTGAGTAGATTCAGCATGAAGTGATACCTTCAATGAGAAGAGGAAATATTTAATGTTTATGTTAGGGTGATGTTTAGGGATTCCAGTCATAGACTGGTACCCCACCAAGCTAAGCTGAGTACAAATGCGTAAGGACAACCGGTGCTATGACCGTAAATATAAGGCAAGCTATGTGCAATAGACAGCACAGGGAAAAGTGAAACAATGTGACTGAACAGATGTTATTTTTGCAGTGTAGTGCTTGAGAAGTTTGAGATGAAATGAGCATAAAGATTGACAAGCAGTGAATATGAATGAATTTCATTCCCTATGTATAACTATATGAGCACACTTAAGGTTAGACTACTGAATGAAAAGACAATACTTACTTAAGTAATTCAAGCACTTGAATAAGTAATTAAAAGCATGTTTGTTAAGCCTAATTAACATGTAGTAAACCTCTGATGATAGCTACAATTGTTTTAAACTGCCTTTTTTTAGTAGCATTATTTTCCACATATTATTGATGGTCTATCATTTGAGTATTATTTGTGATCAGTTGGACACTCCTGGCTAACCCAATCCTTTCAGATTAGGCTGTTGAAATATATTGCCTTGTTTTGCAAGGAGAAGTATTAAGTCATTAGAGAAAGATCCTAAATCATTCCAAACTCATAGACATTATTTATTTTTATAGCATCTCTTGAAAGATGGTCATTTGTTTCTAACTACATAGTAAAACAAAGGCTTAGTCATGTAAACTTCAGGGCACTTTGTAGACGAGTGGTATTTAAATTAGCTAGTGCCTGGCTTTGAGAAGTGGGGACAACAAGGAATATTATGAAGAGACCTTCATTGCTAAACTTGCCTTTAACTTGTTGTAGTGCAAACAAATACCATACTGAATGGTAGAATGGTACATACTATCTGAAACCTTTACAGTTTTCCTTAAGAAAAAAGGGAAAAAACTTTTAAAGCAGATGTTAGAATGCTGTTACATTCTTTTTTACAGATCCAAAATTTCTAAGAGAAGAATTTAAATGCTTTGAAGTAAAATTAGAATTGAATGCAAGTCAGAACAGAGTACTAGATATGGAAAAGATTACAGAATCGCACAGAATAGTTAAGGTTGTAAGGGACCTCTGAGATCATCTAAGCCAATGCACCTGCTCAAGCAGGGTCATCTGGAGCACATTGCCCAGTAYAGTGTCCAGAAAACCTGTGAATATCTCCAAGGATGGAGATTCCCCAGCCTCTCTAAGTAACCTATTCTAGTGTTTGACTACAGTGAAAAAGTTCTTTTGTATATTTAAACAGAATTTCTGATATTTCAATCTATGCCAGTTGCCTCCTGAAATTAAATTGTATCTCCTGGAGATAATAATTATATCAGATGCAAACAAGAGCACAGAAGGCTTGGAGTTTTATTGTTGTTTTCATAGTAAAAGTGTTTTTTTTTTTTCTTCTTTCTTATTTCTTCTTTCTTCTTCTTCAACAGGACAACAGTTCCTAATAAACAGCTTCCAGCTATATGAATTCAGAATAAATCTTGCCCTCGTCTTTCCTTCCAATTCTGTGCTTCATAAAATATTTTGTATTTTTTTTATAAAATAGTTTGTAAAATATTTTGTAGTATTTTTTGTAAAAATATGTATGACTATGCTTATTATTTAATTTTGGGATTTTTTTTTAAATTTCCGTATCTGTGTCAGATCCATATTTCATGAATTAAAGTAGAAATTAAATAGAAATTAAAAACATAGAGAATGAATAAGATTCTTTTAACCCTTTTACTTAATGTAATATATATTATGTACATGTGCAGACTCCTTTCCCTCAACCTTCCATGCTTCTATCTGGAAAAATTAGATCCTTTCTGGAAGCATTAGTTCTTGTCATTAAGGTTGAAAATACAGATCAAGTTGTGTTTTCAAAAGATGCTTAATTTAAGGGGATGCTATTTTCCTGTGTGGAGTGTGGGAGTTCAGCTGGACCTCCAGCTTTGCAATCCCTTGACTATGTCTAAATTACAACTTGCTCAGTTCTCATACTCCAAGGTTTATTTTAATTTCCTTTTGTTTATGTTCAGAAATCTCAAACCCAAGTCCAGGTCCTTAGCTCTTATTTTCTGGGATTACTGGATGAATTTATAGGACATTCTATTATGTTTCTATTAGCATGAAAAAACACTGAAGTAATGTACTCCTTGTGTAGATAGATGTCAGGGAGGCAATTGTCTACTGGATTTGTTTTCTAGTTTGCAATTTAGACTATTTAACCTCTGTGATTCTGTGATTCTGATTCCGTGGTTCTGTGATTCTGTGACTTCTATCTCCAATCCAAGGATAGTAAGTGTTCTGCAAACAAAGAGCTGAAGACTTTTTTTTTTTAATTGAACTCTTTTTTATTGAACATAATTAAAACGTCATTCTGTATTTGATCTTCTTTGCTTTTAAAAGAATATCAGGAAGATGCGTCAGAAATTTACTGAGAAGATGAACAAGTGAGTAGTTGAGGAAAGAGATTGTTAGCATTAGAAAACAGCCTGGTTTTGGATTAGAGGCTTACTGCCCCTAACAGGGGGTGAGTTGGACAGAAGCTTGCTCCGACTGCGAACTCAGTCTCTTAAAATGAAGACAAGCTGAAGTAATTCAAATAAAAAAAACTTCTAATTTTGTATTATTTTACTTTTTATTACCGAGCTATATATAAAAAATGCTTAAATATTCCTAYATATAAAAATGCTTAAATATTCTCTGGGGCAAGAACTTAAATATTGTCTGGATACCTTGATCACTAGATGTTTCTCACACATCTCTTACCCAGATTTTATTTATATCAACTGGAAGAGTTTTAAGATTTAGAGCTGTGAACTCAAGGATTACTTCCCTCTGTGAGAAATCTTTGTTTTTTTATGACTGTCAGTTAAGTTGGTTGAAGGAGTATTGTTCTAATTTTCACCTACAGCTTATACTACCACCTCCTTCACTTAAACTTATATTTTTTTTCACACTAGGCCAAGTTGCAAGAATGAAATGTTAAGGCTGTAATGTATATTTATGCCTGCTACAGAATAGAAAATCATACTTACATTTCTATTTGTCTTTATTATGGGTTGTAAAATTGGATAGTGTTTTTCAAGTTCCCCTGTATGCAGCCAAATGAGATCCTTCCATGTAAAGCATATAGTATATTTTAGGCAGTCTTTGATAATGGAGAAGAATTTAGTTACTTCTTAGGCTTGCAAGAGAAGCAGAATTAATTCAGTTCTTGGTCAGGATTTYTCACAGCTAGAATCTGGATACTTTTTCAACTATGTACTTTGATGCATAAATTACTTCAAGTGCTGCTGGAACAAATGCCAGCAAGTACTTGTTTCCAGTATTAACGTAAGATACTGCAAAAACCTGTAGCAAAAGCCATGAAGACATTTCCTATCTGATGATGTGCTAGCCTATACATTGTTCTAAGTCATTTTTCCAGGTGCTAGATACACAAAGATGATTACATAAATTAATATTTTTTTTTACTTCTGTGGTGCCCTGACAGATCAATAAATGTACTTTGAATACAGTAATTTTATTGAAAGTTTTTTTTTAATGAAATTAGACTCAAGCCATGCTATTATGGCAATGGTGTGCACTGAGGAACTTGCTTCAGGAAATTAAGGAGGGAAAGGGAAGGAGATATTATCATTTTGGGGGTGGAAAATATTAACTATATTTGYTTATATAGATCATCCCTGATTCTATCCTTGTCAGTATCAGCAGATTTCTTCTCAAATATGCAGCACGTCTTTCCTAGGTAGAAAGAGGATACCCAGATGAAACAACAGATCTTTAACCTTCTCTCAATTTTTTCAAGTCAACAGTTTATTATTTGCTTAACTGTATGTAAAAATCTATGATAGATGAGAAGCAGAGTGTGAGAGAAATGTATTGCTTCCTCCCCACGGATACAAATTTAAATAATATGGCTGTAAAGACAAAGGCTTTWAATACATTCCTTTGAAGATGCACATAGGCCACATAGGCCAAATATTTTTGAATGTCCAGTCAAAATCCTTACTGAATGTGAAATTATTTTTACTAGTGATTTTTTTGTCTCCTACTACAAGGAAACCAGATATTAGCTTGCCAAAAGGAGAACAGAAGTATGAAATATATGTGTATATATATAAATCTATGTATATGCATCCGATGTGTATGTATATGAACTGAATACTGTCTCTTTTTGGTAGACATTTATTAAATAGAAATGCTAGCCACCAATGAAAATATAAATAAATGTATTATGGATAGAATCATGTGCAATATTTCTGGTATGGTATGGAGCGCAACCTAAAAAAGAAAATGCAAAGCCAACCATGCTGCAGAATTCACATAGTTAGATTTTGCTCTCCTAAAAATAAATATATCCTCAAATAACCATTTTTCCTATTATTTCTTTATTTCTTTGTTCTTAAGTCTGATCTTCTGAAACATGTGATATTATTTCCCAGGCAAGTACAATGGATATAGCCTTATTTACAAATAAAGGAAATTCTGAAAACTATGTTCAGAAATTTAGAAGTCTACTTTTCCTTGACTTAAGCATTCTTTATGTGTTTACAAAACTTTTCCTTGAGCTATTTGAAATTTATAACCAAAAAATTGGTCATGTTTCATTGAGGTGTGCCTGCCTCCTTTTATTTGCTTTTGTATACTTACAGGGTCTGATTCCTATAATGAGTTGGTGAAGAACTGACTTTCACCTCATTTACATCAGATATGTTGACTTTGACATTTTGTTATGTTACAACCAGATATTTTGCTCGCCCCTTTGCTCTCAAAAAAGTAATCTGGAAACATGTGGTTTGCTTAATTTTATTAGCTTCATTTTATTATTTGTTTTGCATTAAGAAGTAAGTTACCCTGAAATATAAGATTCAGGTCAAGTATGACAGCTTCTGCTTGGAGTGTTCTAGTGCTGACTACAGCATGCAAGGAAATGATCTTTACGGCCCATTTGCTGAGGCAGAGAGTGATTTTTCCAGAAGGAACAGTGTGCTCTTTAGACTTTCTAAGTATGGCAAGTGCATTCCTCTTTGCAATAGTTTAACCACAGTGCAGAATGTAGCTGGATGGTGCAGTGGAAACACTGCATAAGAAGAGTCTTCGCTGCACCTGCTGRCTGTTCAGGTATCTGTCTGTCAGACTTCTGTATCCTAACTGTCTCTGAACAGCTATGCATCTGAACACGATACCGAATTGACATGGATTTCATTTTTGAATTTCAGTACCTTATCTTATGTCATCAAAATGCATAATATTTTATGTTAATGTTGAAAGCATGGGCCAGAAATAGAGTAAGTATGGAATTTATATACATAGTAATGCCTGAGCTTTCCAAGAAARTTTGAGGAAATAGCATATATGTCATAATTATGCATGTACTTTATGCTAATACTTTGGCTCAAGAGTTACTGCATGCTTCTGCAAATATTAAGTGCACTRTCAAAAGCATATCTTTGATGCTAACACTTTGATGCTCTTAAAGAAGTACTTCCATAACAATGAATGCAGCTTTATCAAATCGATAGGCTTTTTCCTTCAAACAACTTCCCTCCCCGTCAGTACCTTTGAAATTTTGGAAAGTGTATATAGTAAATGGGTTACGKATTCCTTTTGAGAAAATGTAATTGAATCCAATAAAGGTAATCTAGGGCTAATAGATAGTGCTCATGTTGGCACTGAGGCTGTTATCTTTGACATGTGAAGACCATCTGCTTTTCTGTTAGTATATGATCTCAATAAAAACATCAAGAAGAAACGTGCTCATTTGACCCTTGTTTAAAATAAGTCTTTGTTTAGAACAGCATGAATGTGATAAATACTGGAAGTGTGAACATTTCCAAAGATCTTCCAAAACAGCATGTTTAATGCTTGGGGCTGTCATTTTTGAGTCATGAGGTCTTGCTTTTAAGGTAAGAGAGAAGTAGACAGACATTTAGAGATGAAAATGACCCCATGGTGTCCAGCCAGGGAAGGATTGCTCTCTGCACTGTTCCTGTGTGTTATGACTTTTTCCAGATTTGAAAAGACATGTAGATTTCACTAGAAATATAAAGACGAATGTCTACAGCCGAACAACTGCCGATGAGAACACCTTCTTTTCTAACTTTGATCCAAATTAGTTGTGTGTTTTGTATAACAGCATTTTAATTAGTCTTAACCTAATTCCTTTTCTGTCCTAAAGATTAATTTTTAAGCATTGGCAAGAGATGATTATGCAAGGCAATGTTTAACCAGTTAAGGAATATACATTAGTATTGTCCTTAATCTTTACTCAGGCTAATGGATTTCTGTGCTCTTTATCCTGTTTATCATTGCAGAGCAATTTTAAGAGTAGTAGAGCAGGAAGACWAGTAAAAGATAGTAGTAGTCTGTTGCTGTTGCCTCTTTAGGCTTTATAATGGCCAATGGTAACAGATTAGAAAGTATGCTTTCCCTAGGTTTCTTATCTCCATAAAATCTCTGTTGAGATATACAACATTAGGTCCTAGAGGACCTGTCAAAATGATTTCTGAGTTATGTACAGGGGTTGCTTTAATGAATCAAGCTTAATGGATGGGTTCTGACTAATTGCAAAATATRCCAGTGTAGTTTCATGAATTTGGATTCTTTCCCTTTCTGATGACTTTAAAAGGCAAAATTACTATTGCCTTTAATTGGTAATAGCCTATTAATGGCTATTAATGGGAATTGTCTCCTAATATGCATGAGGAAAACACTCTTTAAAAAACAGAATTGATTCTCCCTTTTCCATTTTGCTTTTTCTGAGAAATGAACAGGCCTTGGCACTGCGTTTACTTACATTACTGTAAATGTTTTAACCAACTCAWGCTCTCTGCAACCGAGCAAAGGCTTCTTATAATTAGCAATGTGCATGTATGTGATGTAAAACTCTTACTAGAATATCTACTGTATGTATAATATAAGGTATAAGGTCTGGTTATTTATATAATGGAGGTTCTACCACTCTGAGAACATAATCTAAAAACATTCTGTCACTGCAATTACTTTTCCTTCCTTGCTATATACAAGGAGCTGTTAGTTAGTATTATCATTCTCCCTTGTTTTATAATGGGTTTGCTTTTAACATTGTTTTCTGACTATGTATACATTCAAGGGATGATGACTACAGACCATCATGTTATGTGAGCCAGAAAAATTAAGATTATAATTAAAAGTTCAGTCTCTCTGATTTTTTTTCAGTCTCTCATTTTTCCTCTGACTCAGACTCAGTAAATAATATTTTTTTCTAAATGATCTCTTGCATTACYGGTGTAACAAATTATATCTTGATTGCATGAGTTTTGGAAAGTGGCATCAACAAGGGTTCAGTGGTGAGGTAAGGAAGGCTGATCGCAGATTCTAGTGTGATGTGGTTCTTTAAAGATTAACTGCACAGGGGTAACCATTTGATAATTTAAGTTTTTCCAGGTACTAATAAATATGATAATAAAATACTTGGTGACTGCCTTCTCTGGCACTGAAATATTGCTCTTTGCTCTATTCTGGTGACAGAGAAATGAAAGAGGAGAAAGTGAAAGATCCTAATCATCCATTTTCTCAAAGCCTCAAGCTAACACATACAGGTGTATCATGCACAATTCCTTTGCCTGCACACTTTCCTGCCACAACGAAGTCTATGATTCTTCTCCATTCTCCATTCTTTCATTCTTTCCATTCTTTTCTCTCTTTTTTTTTTTTTTTTTTCCTCCAAGGAACAGGAGGAAGTTCTGTAATGGCATTTTTTATCAACAGTGTAAACTCATCATTTTTTAATGAATTTATTTGACTAACCTTGTTTTATTTCTTAGGGAGCATGGAAGAATGAAGTGATAGGTTGCTGTGCAAGGCAAGAAGATATTTTAAGGAGAAGGACCTGAGAGTCCTGCTGTATAACAAGTTGTCCATGAGGTAGCAATGTGCCCCTGTGGCCAAGAGGGAAAATGGTAACCTGGGCAGCATTAGGAAGAAAGTTGCCAGCAGATTGAGGGAGRTGATCATCCACCTCTACTCAGCTCTGGTGAGGCCACATCTGGAGTACTGTATCTGGTTCTGGGCTTTGCATTACAAGAGAGACATGGAGCTACTGGAGTGAGTCAGTGGAGGGCTCCAAAGCTGACTAAGGGGGTGGAGCATCTCTCTCATATGAGGAAAGAWTGAGAGAGCTGGAATAGTTGAGCCTGGAAAAATCTGGAGGTGGATCATATCCATGTATTTAAGTATGTGCAGGGAGGATTTCAAGGGGATAGGGTCACACTCTTCTCTGGTGCCCAGTGACATGAGAAAAAGCAATGGGTACAAACTGAAACACAGCAGCMCATGACGAAAAACTTCTTTCCTGTGAGAGTGGCAGAGCACTGAACAGGTTGCCATGGAGAGTGYGGAGTCTCCATCCTTGGGAATATTCAATAGTCTTCTGGACAGGGCCCTGGGCAACATGTTCTAGGTGAATCTTCTTGAGCAGGTCTGTTAGACTAGATGGTTTCCAGAGATCCCTTCCAACCTCGATCATTTTGTGTTTATAATTTGTTTGGTCTTGTTGAATCATAATATAAAATAAACCTTTTTGTCAAGTCCAGCTAGAGTCAGTGGTAGTTAAAGGCAGTATTTGACAATTTGCTTTGCGGTTTTTGTGCTGTTATACGGCCACCTACCTGAGAGCTGCAACAGGCATTTTTGGCTGTTTTCCACACTCCTAGTCCAGCTCTCATTTGTGTTTTTTCACACATGGTATTAAAATAACCTGAGAGAAACAAGAAGCGTTTTTAATCTGTTCACTGGATCTCTGGACAAGCCTCTACTCAGGGCCCTTGGGTTAACAGGCAGATACCCTTACTACATCTTCACAAGGCTGAATCATAAAATGTCTTGGCGGTCAGATTTGTCTATCAGAACCTCTCCCACTAGCCTGTTGTTGTTKAAGTAGAGTGATATCATATGGTGCTGTTTATAGTCATTGATGGAGTAAACCTCTGTCATCCTTTTTTCCTTTTATTACCAAAAACCACTACCTTGGTAAAGGTGAGCCACTTGCCCACTCACAAGTCTTGTTAGAATACTGCTCCAATATTCACAAATACAAATCCCATGTAATACTACTGAACATCATCTGTGTCACTCTGAGTAACTTTGGTTACTGTATGTTAATGCCAGTAAGACAGGATAGGCTGATTTTTYCCTTGTAGAGGAATCCACTTCCCATAAACTTTTGAGCACTGGACCTCACATAGATTGGAAAAAAAAAATCTCTATTCTGATATATAAGCAAGATCACCGGCTTTTTTTCAGAGACTATTTATCATTTTTGCAGTGTCTTGAAAAATGCCCTTGGGATTGAAGGGAAAAGGTTTTCCATTAATGTTTCTCTCCTGATTCAAGCAGTTGTGGTATGCATATTTGAAAGAGTGTAATTTTTAAATCATGAAAAAAATATGTAAATAGATTACATTTTCAGTCTATAATTTTGACTTTCCATGTGAGAAAGAAGAAATTGAGACAAAGAGAAAAATGTATTAGGAGTCTTCTGTTAGCTAAATACGAAAACTGCTCTGTATCAGCTGGGGTCAGATCTTTGCCTGGATTTGGAGGACTGTTCCTTGATCTGCTGCTGCTTCTGTAATTTCACATAACTAACTGTAATATAAATAGCTTCTCCTGCTGGATGAARTCTCATTTCTTGCACAGTTCCTTTTTCTTAACAGTTTAATCAAACTAATTGTGACAAGCAGTGTATTTGTATAAATATTTAAATGTGGAGCATGAGGATTGAATTATTTATTCTGCAAATGTAAGCTTAATGTAACTATCTTTGGAAACCATCTTATTCTTAGATGATTGCGCAATTCAGTTTTACATGTTGCCTCCTGGATTCYGTGTTTAATGTTGCAAATAGAGCAAATAAATTATATTATTTGTATATGCCTTGTACAACGTGCCAGAAGAAACAAAACACAGGAGATTATCTTTGTTTAGCACATGGACAAACTAGCTATCTTTCTAAATTCAAATGTCAAGGGGACTGTAAATGGGTTAACAAAAAAGCAGATGATGTCATTCATTGCCCAATCTTGTCTTATGCACGAAGAGGCATATGTTCTGAGCTGGAAAAGAAAAGATCAGATTGATGGCAGATGCCAAGCTGTGCAGGGAGATTTTGAGCCTGAAACTCTGAACCAGATTTTCCTGTTGTGTGATTCTGTGCCTTGCAGTGTGTTTTTGTGTGATTTTTTTTCTTTTACTATACATCTTCAGGGAGAATGCAGAACTGTATGTAATGATGTATTCCATTTCGTAAAAGATTCATTGCTCTTGAGGGAAAAAAAAAATCCATGCTGCTAAACATAAAAAAAGAAAAAAACATATCATGCCAAAAAAACCTGCACTGCATCCCAGCAAGTGCATGACTGACTGGTTGAATCTCTTGCTTGAGCAAGCGTATTAGGGAGGTAGTTTAGCAGCGTATCGAGGCATCTTTCTCCTGCTTTCCATCCCAAACCTTGGCTCGAATGCACAGTGGAGGTGATGCTGCTCTGGTGGTCACCCTGGGGTTGGCCCTGAGCAGGGAGCTATTTTGGCAGCTGTACGATGGAGGAGGAGACAGGGAAGCATGATTGGATGGGAGGATGGAGTTGGTACATCAAAATGAGTTGCTATTTCGCACTTTCATGTACTTTCAATAATGCATTGCATGTTCAAGTAGAAATAGTGGGTATATCACTGTAACATACCTCAGCTCTTCACCTTCACTCTTTGCTTTCAATACTGTGGGATGGTAGTAGAAAACTTAAAGGATATTAGTAAGCTGCATCTGCTTAACAGCAGTGAACTCTAAGCTTAGAAAGTGCAATAAAATGTATTTTTTTTTCCAATTTTACTCCACATTTAAAGAAAGCGAAAAGCATTCTTGGAGAATATGGTTTAGCCTCTTACCTCCCTCTAAAGCTTCCTGTGTTGGTATCACCTACATCACGTTCAGAGAAGWCTATTTTTGCCTTCTTAGCCATTCAACAGAACCACAACAGAGTATTTTTTTTTTTGCTTTTGAAGACATCTTTTCATGAAGACATGCTTGTTTAAATAATTCAGCATGTCAGCACTTCCTCAGACAAGTTTACTAGCTGACGTTTATGTTGGAAGCCTTCAGTGGGAAGTGAGAAATTGAATTAAAATCCCAAGGAAAGGGTAGCTTTCCTTCCTTCCTTCCTTCCTTCCTTCCTTCCTTCCTTCCTTCCTTCCTTCCTTCCTTCCTTCCTTCCTTCCTTCCTTCCTTCCTTCCTTCCTTC